>NW_027660299.1:0-226000 GCF_963210335.1 Falco punctatus | reverse complement strand
ACGCCCGGGCCCTCAGCCCCGGCACACCGGCCGCCTGCGCCCGCCGGCGCCACCGGGAAGGTGGGACCTGCCATTGCCATGCATAGTTTATGTCAGCGGTTAGCACTTATAGCTGCAGTGAGTTCTCTAGATATAGGATGTAACCAAATGGGCACAGAGGGTTGGTCTCAACTCAGTGCCCATTGCTCATCTAGGACTGCAGTTAGCATGGCGTGCAATGCACATCATTGATGACTGATGTCACCCATTTCCGGCAAGTCTTTGGTCTTCTGTGGAGTCCACTGAAGAAAGATTGTGATTCTTTCCTATGTTGTGGGCATTAGAGAAACGATATGATACTCTATGGTGTGACGAACGTTAGCCTAGCTCACTCTGTTAATGGTCATCAGTGGCTGTTTGCAGGTCTTTCTTTGATGGAGGCAAAAAAGTTAAGTTCCTATTTCCGTTTCACTGAGCCTGTTAAGCTGAAGAATAAAACCCTGCTGGAAAAGGCTGACCTCAACCCATCCACTGACTTTCTAGACTCTCTGGAGCATGATATCCCACAAGGTAAAGGTAGAAGAATCGACAGATGCAATGAAAGGGAAGGCAGCCTTGAGTAGTCTGGGAAATGCTGAGGTGACAGGATGCAGGTTACTATGGAGTTTGGTATGCTTGTGAGGAGCTCCTGCAAATCTGTAAAGGAATTGTATCCTTTACTAACTGTTGTACTTAGTTCCCTTCTTTAGCAAATCTAAATGCTTACAGTGGTAGATGTAAATGTACCAGAGCTGTTACATCCCCACAACAGATCTGACCACATCAGCAGTTAATAACCCCTCTGCCTGAGTGGCATATTGTCTCTTGGCTTCCGTAAAGCCTGTGACAGCTGGTGTCCCTGTGGGGAGAGATAACTCTGCCAGTGACAGAGGGAATTTATGTGGTTTGAAGTATTGAAGAGACCTCTTGTCTCACCCAGTATTGCTGCTCTTTATCTAAATGGGCTCTCATTAACACTAAGCTGGTATCTCTGAGAGGCTGAATTCAAATGTTCCTTTGATAAACTGTGTTAGATGCTGCAGTGTGGAATAATCTGTATTCTAGTGGGATTACACTGGAAGCAGAAAGGAAGATGTGCCTACTGGAATGTATTTTCAGTTCACATCTCTATTGTTCTGCTGGACAACTGTTAAGTATATTTAAAGTTTCTTCCTCTGGCAGGCTATTTCTCTAAAGAGATGGGCATGATTTTTATTTGCTTCTAACTACCTTTTGCTGATTTGTTGCATTTTTTTGGATTGGACCAAGTGTTTTCATGGCCTGCTGTCTAGAAAGAACAGAAAGAAAGATTCTTGGGTCATAGTCAGAACTTAAGTTTGCTATTTTATTCCTATCCTGGAGTAGCAGGATAGGATAGTAGGTGACCTGTGCCTGATGGATTTGGCTGGAAGGACAGTGAATTACCAGTGCTCTGACTTTCAGACTTTATGTGTGTGTGATTAGACAAGATACATATATATATATCTTGTCCAATCTTTCCTTTGACTGAGAAGGAACGTAGTGAGCTCCTGCCTGAATTCTGAACATTTCTGACTGTTCAGAGCATAAACAGTGCTAAAATGTAAACCGTTGTTCAACTTACTGGGAGTGTCCTTGCTGCAGTCGTTTTACAAAGGTGTAGTCTGGAGGGACTGCACATTTTTATGTATGCTGGCCCATTGAGCTGGCCCTTTTGACTCAAAAAGGAGTATTGCAAGGGAGATTAGGTCCTAGATACCTCCTAAGAAAATTTTAGCTGCAGTTTTGTATGGTAGTTCAGGCATTGCTACTGTTTGCATTCCCTGCCCACCCTTTTTTTCCTAGGGTTTGTGGTAGGGAGACCTTTTAATTTTGTGAGGCCTGAAACCATAGAGCCACTGCAACAGGCGATAAATCTGGGGTGCTTTCTATGTTTCCACTAGAAAACAGGCACCAAGGGCTAAGAGCTTTGTTGCTAGGTAGGGCCTGGCGGCCGGAAGATCTCACGCTGTACGGAAACACAGGGCCCCCCTCCAGGTAGCCAACAGCTTTTGGTTTATGATGTAAGCAGACGGAAGTGACATTGTAAACCTAGGCTATATAGTGCCGCGTCGTTCAGCAATAAACACCATTTGCCATCCACCACATTGGTGTCTGTGAGCTGATGGACCGCGTGGCCAGGGGTCGGCCGCCGTGCCGTTCCTGAGCCAGGTCACCACGTGCCTGTAAAGGCAATAAGTGGTGCCGAAACCCGGGAACAATCACCTGGAGTCGGGTGAACGGCGGCCGGAGCGGCAGGACCAGCCCGGTGGGGAGGACGCTCCCGGACCAGCCAAGAGGATGGAAGCTCTTGCGAAGGTCGTATTACAGCTGCATAAGCAGTGGGGTATTGACTGTAAGCCCAAAGATTTTACTCTCGCAGTCGCGAGACTTTTGGAGCTGGGGGCCATTGACCAGCCGGTGGATATACTCCACCCAGATGTGTGGGACAAATGTTCCCGCGCTTTATGCGATGAAACGATGTCTACTGGTAGTGGGAAAAATCTGAAAGCGTGGGGGAAAGTCGTCCAGGCTCTCCAAAAAGCTAGACACGAGCAGGAGACCTGGAAAGCTGCCAGGGATTGTCTGTTAACCACCCCGCGGGTGGGAATTGGGGCGGCTACGCAAACCTCACACCCCCCGGCTGAGGAGGGTTCCGTCAACCCTCAAAGCCGACAGAAAAGTGACGCGCCCACTCAGCGTCCGAAAGACTCTAACATCTTCAGCTCGCCCACAGACTCCTCGGTGAACTCCTTTTGGGGCAAACTGGCGGCAGAGGCCAGGGGCGCTGAGGCGAAAGCTGAGGCTGAAAATACACGGATTGAACCACCACCATATGTGCCCCAAGATGTCGCCGAGCAGCAAGAAGAAGGGCGGGGCGAGACCGCCCCCGGCGGGAGCAGGGGGGGAGCGCTAGAGTTAACAGGCGCACACAGAGGAGAGGGGGAGGAGAATGGGAAGGAAAAGAGTGATTGGCATGACCAAAAAAGGGAAAAGAGCACGAGTGAGGGGCGGAAAGCTAATCAGATCGACCCTCCCCAAAACCGTCCTTATAAGGCAGGCGCCTCCCCAAGCGGAAGGCAGGGCGGGCAAAAAGCGAAAGAACCGCCCAATTACACAAGAAAGGGGAGGGGCCGAAGCCCGACCACATACCACCAGCACCCGGAAGTGAGCAGTCAGTCGGGCTCTGACTCCGGCTCAGACTCTGCATGGGAGACTTGGCTTGCAAATACAAAGACCAAAATATCACCACTCACGGAAAAAGAAAAACAGAAGGGGACAGAAATTACTCTCACTGATTGGAGAAAAATACAAATTGCATGTGCCGATTGGGCCCCATCAGACGCACTAGCATTCCCGGTCCGAGTGACGGACGGGGGACAGAGGGTTCATTCGCCCTTAAGCCCTAAGGATATACAAGCGATTGTTAAAGCAATCGTGGACAAAGGACTCAATTCGGCCATGGTCTCCACCCTCATAGATGGGGTTTTTGGGGGAGATGATTTGCTCCCGTTCGATATAAAACAGACCTGTAGGTTGATTTTTGACGGGGCAGGGATGATTGTGTTTAAACAAGAATGGGAGGAGAACTGTGCAAGGCAGTTAGCCCGAGTAACCGGAGCGGATCATCCGCTACACGGCTCCAGCCTACAGCGGTTGATGGGTACAGACCCAACAATGATTACCCCCCAAGCACAAGCCCAGGGCCTGCGGGCCCATGAAGTTATGGCAACCACCCGTGCAGCTAGAGAGGCTATTCGCACAACCTCTAGAGTTGTTGCCAAGCCATCGCCATGGTCCACAATAAAACAAAAAGAAAGCGAGAGTTTTACACAGTTTGTAGATCGCCTCCAAGCAGCAGTCGATTCCTCGACCCTGCCCCCAGAGGCAAAAGGCCCGGTTGTCGCAGACTGTTTGCGGCAACAGTCTAATCTAAAACCCAAGGAAATCCTGCGATCGCTGCCACCTGGGTCAAGTCTCGCAGACATGATTAAACATGTAGTGAGCGAGGAACACCTGGCCCCAATCCAAGTGGCCGTTCGTGCACTGGCTAGCGTGATGATATGCCCCAAATGTGGCCAGCCAGGCCATGCGATGATTAATTGCCCCCAATCAGGAGACCCGCCAACGGCACTCCCCCCGCAAAACCGATCTAAAGGACCATGTTTGGCCTGTGGAAAGAGAGGGCACCTCGCGAAGGAATGCAGACTTAAAAAGCAGGGAAACGGAAAGGGGAGGGGGCCCCCGGGCCGCACACAGCCCTCTCCCACTTGGGATGTCAGGCGGCCCCATTACACCAACCCCAGACAGGGGGGGTCACTCCCGAACCCGTTGCCCCCGCAGGAAGCAACCAACTTTATGGCCCAGCCAACGACCCCACAAACCTGGCCTCCGTCCCAGGGACAGCAGGGACCGCCCGGTGGGGGCGAGACCCCTGGGTGGCCCTGGCAGTAAGGTGTGACAACCCGCCAGTGGTGTGGGGGATCTGTTCCCTCCATAATTCCCTAAATGGTACCACCTTCAGTATCCCCTTTTTGATTGATACCGGAGCAGATGTTACAGTCATTCCTGAAACGAGCTGGCCCCCACATTGGAAATTGGAAGAAGCCTCCATGGTGGGTGGAGTCGGGGGATTAACCCAAGCTCGGAAAAGTGCTCACTTGGTAGCAATCACGCTCCACACAGAAAAGGGACCAGAAAAGACCATTACCCTCTTCCCATACGTCATGTCAGGAGTCCCACCCCTGTTGGGAAGGGACGCCCTAGCCTTATTAAAAGCCAGGGTGACAAATTTACAGTAAGGGCCACTGCCGTACACCCACTTCCACCGATCAGACTGACATGGAAATCGTCCGACCCAGTCTGGGTCGAGCAGTGGCCCCTGTCAAAGCCTCGAATGGATGCCCTTCTTGAGTTAGTTGACCGCGAACTGCAACGAGGTCATATAGAGCCTTCCACTAGTCCATGGAACACCCCAGTCTTTGTAATACCCAAACGAGCAGGCGAGGGGTTTCGTCTCCTCCACGACCTGCGTGAGGTAAACAAAAAAATCCAGCCAATGGGTCCCGTTCAAACACTGTTGCCCATGAACTCCATGGTTCCGGAGGGACAACCTTGTGCTGTCCTTGATATTAAAGATTGTTTTTTCTCAATACCTCTGCATGAGGCGGACAAAGAGCGGTTTGCTTTTTCTGTAGTGTCTCCAAACAGCCAACGCCCTAACTTACGCTTCCAGTGGAAAGTGCTGCCCCAAGGAATGATCAATTCACCCACTATCTGTCAAATCACAGTGGATCGAGCACTGGCACCGGTACGGCGCAGTGACCTGACTGCGACTATCATTCAATATATGGATGATATCCTGATTGCCGCACCATCAGGCAATCAGGTAGACCACCTGGTGACAATCATTTCAGAAACCCTCAAGACAAACGGGTTTGAAATCGCGAGTGCAAAAATTAAAAGAGGACCCTGTGTCAGTTTCTTGGGAATGGGAATCACAAGTTCTTATATAACACCTCCTCAAATAAAAATCCGTCGAACCGTTAAAACACTCCATGATATACAACAGTTAGTGGGGTCTTTGCAATGGCTCCGCAATGTTGTCCTGATCCCTCACGAAATCAGGGCCCCCCTGTACGATCCTTTGAAAGGGAAACACCCATGGGAACAAAAAACTCTGACGACAGAGGCAGTAAACTCTCTCGACTTTATCGAACAACAGGTGTCATCAAACACGCTCGCCAGGTGGAACACAGCTATGCCACTCGATCTGTATGTGCACTTCACGGAAGGGGGGAGGGTAGGAGTGCTGGCCCAAGGCCCTCCTGAAAAAGCTCAGCCAATACAATGGATAGTCCTGGGGAAAACGTCACGTGCTTTCTCTCCAGGAGTCGAGTGCCTCAGTAACCTCATCATGAAAGGCAGGAAACTCGCCCTAAGGCATCTGGGCATTGAGCCAGCCAGAATATACCTACCCTTTCGCAAACAGCTCCCAACACAATCAGTGACAATGTCAGAATATCTAGCTATAGCCCTCGCCGGATTTGGGGGGGAAGTCCGGTATGCCACAAAGCCCCCCTGGACTCAAATGCTAGCTATTGTCGACGTCGACCTCCCGCGGAAAATCATGGACCGGCCCCAACAGGGACCAACGGTCTTCACAGACGCATCCTCAGCGACCTCAACCGCGGCAGCAGTATGGCAGTCGGGAGGAGAATGGCACTGTGTCAAAATGACCGATCGTGCGATCTCCGTCCAACAGCTGGAAGCAGCAGCTGTAGTGCTGGCATGCGGTCTGTTCCCAACAGAACATCTCAACATAGTAACTGATTCAATGTTTGTGGCCAAGCTTTCCTTAGCCATGTCAGGGCCCGGCGTGTCAACATCCACAATAGCTCTGATGCTAGAAGAAGCACTTTTTTCCCGAAAGGGCACTATATCGGTTATCCATGTCAACAGCCATAACCCAATCAAAGGGTTCTTCCAAATCGGCAACGACAAAGCAGATGCCGCTGCAAAAGGGTTGTGGACACTGAAAGATGCCCGCCAATTACATGAGTCCCTCCACACTGGAGCTAAAGTGTTAGCAAAGAGATGTGGGATCTCGGCCACTGACGCGAAACATATAGTAGCTACATGTCCCCACTGTCAGAAAGCACCATTGTGGTCTAGCAGAGTCAACCCCAGAGGTCTTAAAGCCTCCGAGGTGTGGCAGACAGATTTTACGCTCTGCCCATTGCTAAAACCTTGAGCATGGCTAGCAGTAACTGTAGACACATATAGCGGGGTGATCGTAGCGACACAACACCTTAAGACCGACGCTAAGGCAACCATCCAACATTGGCTAACAGCCATGGCGTGGCTTGGCATCCCTAATCAGATCAAAACGGACAACAGCCCAAATTTTGTGTCTAAAGCAGTCCAGGCGTTCGCTCTGAAATGGGGTATTACTCTGATACACGGTATCCCATATAATAGTACAGGACAAGCCATAGTCGAACGGGCAAATCAAACTCTGAAATCTAAATTAGAGGTATTAGCAAAACCAGAAGGTTTTACCAACGTCATTCCCTCAAGGGACCAGGCACACTTATTAGCAACAGCCCTATTAGCTTTAAACCAGTTCCCCAGGGGAGACAAAGTGAATAGCCCTGCCCAGAAGCACTGGGCCACTCAAGCACTAGAAGAAGGTCCGTACGTCATGATCAGAAATGAGCTAGGAGAGTGGGAACAAGGGTGGAAATTAGTTCTGACAGGGCGAGGGTATGCTGCGGTCAGAAAAGATAACAGAATCAAATGGTGTCCACTTAAGTCTATCAAGCCAGACCTCCAGAATAAAACTAATGAAAACTGTGAGTTTTTATCTGCAGGACCGGATCATCGGACACCCCCCTAACCAGTATACCCTGGTGACAAGAGAAGACGACGAGTCGGCAAGCGGCCTGTCCGCATCTGAGAGCTCTGCACCGGCGGAGTCCAGACAACGGCGAAACAGCTCCCGCAAGGCGGGGCTGCGATGTTTTTGTGTGATCTCAATTTTGGGGTTCATAACGCCGTCTAGCGGCTTGTATGAACATCAGCCATGGGAATGGGTACTGGCAAGATGGGAGGACCAGAAGATACTGCAAAGGATAGTTACCCCGGGATCCCCTAGTTTTCAAGTATATCTCTGTGACCTAATCCTCTCAACCCCCTGTTCGAACACTATAATGTATTATATGTGTCCCAGCTCTAACCCCGGCAAATCTTACTGTAACGTCCCTTATCAGTATTACTGTTCTCGCTGGGGCTGTGAAACCATTGCATCTGGCTGGAAGGTAGCGAAACCAGACCCGTTTCTTAAAACCAGTTGGGGACCAACAGGCTGCACCCCTAGGAGACCAAGTGGGATGGGAAGGACAGTATGCCGAGGGAAATGTGACTGCCAATATATTTTCTTAAACGTAACCAATGAAAACGACCTAGGATGGACCATCGGCAAAACTTGGGGCGTTAGATACTGGCAACCCGGCACAGATAGGGGGGGACTGTTTTTTATTAAAAAACAGGAAGTAAAAAGCAGAACAGCGATTGGCCCCAACGTCGTGATCAAAAGTGATAACCAGCAAAGAAAAGAAAACTTGCAGACTGCCATGCCCGCCCCAGCTGATCCCTTACTAACCAAGCAGATAGTTCCCTCAAGCCAACCTAACATGAACCTTCACCATTTACCCGACAAGCCATTTTTAGCGTGTTAGATGCCACCTTTCGGTCGCTGAATCAGTCAAACCCGGATCTCATGAATTCCTGTTGGTTATGTTATGACGTGTATCCCCCCTTCTACGAGGGCATTGCCCTTGATGCTTCCTTTGATTATTCATCAGACAGCAATCCAACCCAGTGCAGGTGGGATACACCATGGAAAGGAGTTACCTTGAACTAAGTCAGGGGCCTGGGCGTATGTATTGGTAATGTCGCCCTAGCAAGCTGGGATAGTGCTGTCTGCGCAAGAACCGTTGCTGTTGACAAGACCCATAAATGGGCGATCCCATCCGCACCCGGAATGTGGATCTGCCATCGATCAGGAGTAACCCCCTGTGTGTCCCTCAAAATTTTTGACGATTCTGCTGACTTTTGTGTACAAATTCTGATTGTTCCTAGGATCCTATACCATCCAGAAGAAGAAATGTACCGCTACTGGGGAGAAGCCAATAGCAGGCTTCAAAAAAGAGAAGTACTGACAGCTGTAACAATAGCAACGCTGCTTGGTTTGGGAGCAGCCGGCACGGCCACGGGAGTGACCTCCCTAGTGACCCAGCGACGAGGCCTGCCTCAACTGCAAGCTGCCATCGATGAAGACCTACAAAAAATCGAGAAATCCATTACCTTTTTGGAGTAATCCCTCTCCTCGCTATCAGAGGTTGTTTTGCAGAATAGACGGGGATTAGACCTCCTGTTTATGCAACAAGGAGGCCTCTGTGCCGCCTTGAAAGAGGAATGTTGCTTCTATGCGGACCACACCGGCGTAGTTAGGGACTCAATGGCCAAATTGAGAGAGAGATTGTCTCAAAGAAAAAGAGACAGGGAAGCCCAACAAGGGTGGTTTGAATCATGGTTTAAGCAATCTCCGTGGCTAGCCACCCTGATATCCACCTTGGTAGGTCCGATTGCAATAATCCTGCTGACACTGATCTTCGGACCCTGTATATTAAACAGGCTTGTGTCCTTTGTCAAGAGCCGGCTAGAAAGGGTCAACATCATGTTTGTAGAACACCAACAACTGCTTTAAAAATGTACTTGATCAGTATTTCCCCCGATTCTCCCTGGCTCTCCCCAAATATCCCAAGCTACACTCCATTACCCCCAGTCGCTTCCCAAGTGCCAATTGCTCAGTGTGCCTTATCTTTGTACTCTTTTTTAGAAATATTTTTACTATTTTAGCCTGTTTAGTTAAGCATGGGGTGGGGGGAAATGTTGCTAGGTAGGGCCTGGCGGCCGGAAGATCTCGCGCTGTATGGAAACACAGGCCCCCCCTCCAGCTAGCCAACAGCTTTTAATTTATGATGTAAGCAGACGGAAGTGACATTGTAAACCTAGGCTATATAGTGTCACGTCGTTCAGCAATAAACGCCATTTGCCATCCACCACATTGGTGTCTGTGAGCTGATGGACCGCGCGGCCAGGGGTCGGCCGCCGTGCCGTTCCTGAGCCAGGTCACCGCGTGCCTGTGAAGGCAACAGACTGTGTTAGATTAAATTGTTTGCAGTAGTCATTGTATTAAATTAATTGTAATTGGCTACAATGCTGGCTTATCTGTTTTTGAGTTTGCTGCCCAATCTTTAAATCCTGGTAGGCTGACAAATGGGACAAGCTGGTTAGAGGAATGAGCCTCTTTCCAGGGAAAGCTCCACTGACTTGAACTTTAAGCCTAAACTATCACCTTACTGCGTTTACTTTGTGTGTGTTAATGCTTACCTGATAAATATATTTCAGTTGATTTATCAGTTTAGTTACAAGTTGGAGTAAGTGGTCCTTGGCTATACGTAAACCTCTCCTCTGCTTTTTTAACATGTTGTGTGTCATAACACTTACTGTTGTACTTCAATACAAACCGGGAATGATTCTGGTAGTGTTGCAATCTAACGGTAATACTGCATCATCTTGTCTGTGAAGAGAAGGGAATCAAGCCGACTGTCGCTGTTCTACCAGGCAGGGTGGACACCCGAACAGCTTCGGTCTCAATGCCCAAGCCTGGGCCCAGCCCAAGAAACGACTGGCTGCTTCAGTAATTTGGCCATAAGGTATTAACTGGTTGTGTGGGAAGGTGCCTAAACAATACTGTCTGTTCTTTGCTTTGGTATGTCTCATCTGTAATGGGTGCTTAAACGTTGGGTGTTGCAGGAGGCTTGGAGAGGCTGTGCTGGTCCCTGGCTGGCAGGCCATGCCCTGTGGCAGGGGCTGGGGTCTGCGGGCGGGCAGAGCTGCGGTGTGCAGGGGCGCAGCCCGTCCCCCGCTGAGTCACTCTGCCGGCTGCTCCGGGGAGGCTGCTTTGAGCAGCGCTTTTGCTTTTGTATTCCTCTTGCTGAGAGGCAATGTTTTACTTTTGTTCTCATGAGATTTTGTCACGTTAGCTTTAGGCCCGTTTCTCACTTATTAATTAAACCTGGTCTGCGAAGGACTGGGGCTGCCCTTCTTCCACCCGTGCTGTGATGTCATGTGCAGATTTTGTATGTAAAGTCTCTGCTCTGACATCATGGCTGACCCCTGTGCAAATACCTGTCTTGGGCTCCAAGTGCAGTATTTTATACACCCGTTCAAGCCACCCACCTTATGGTAATTACAGCATGACAGTATTTCCCTTGTTTGCTTATAGGACATTTGCATGGAATAGGGTTTTAGGCTTTAAAAAGGTTAGGATACAGCCCATCCCCTACTTCCCTCTACTTCGCTGATCCAGTTATCCTCTTAAAGGAATTAGAATGGTATGACACTACTGGCTCTTGGGGAAAAAAAAAAAAAGGGACTGTTTTCTAGTGCTGCGTTACTTTTTAGGTGCTTGTACATTTGTTTTGGTGTCCCATTCCCTTACCCTGTGGTTCATCCTAGTATCTTTTCATATTGAGTCGAGGCCAACCACTGTGTCCCTCACCACTGCTCCTTTCGCTATAGGAGCAGGCAGATAGGGCAAGTAAGAAACAAGCGGTAAAAGTGCCGAGCAGAGGATTTGGTTCTCCCTTTCCCAGGCATCCCTTTGATTTGCTTTGTGACTTATTCCATGGTCCTTTATTACCTCTTCTTTAAGAAAAGATAGGTATTTACCACACTGCCATAACGTGAGTTTTAATTAACCCACAGCTGAACAAAGCAAACCAGACCTAGCACAGATAGTTCTGTCATTCATTGGCATGCTTTAGGCGGGTAAAATGGGAGGAGGTTTACCCAGAGACCTGTCTTCCCTAGTTGTTTAGCTCCTGGCACCACCACCTATCCATCACCTGCCTCAGTCCTACCTTTCTTTTCAGGATTGTGCAGATTATCAAGGCATATAGGTTGTGTGAGGTCTTGATTTTCGAGCCTTGCTTCTTTGGAGGAGATGCCCTTGTCTGCACAAGGGGTGAGGCATGTGTCACTGTAGATGTCCACCAAGAGCTGGACACCTGGCCATCCTGACATGAGGTGTCTTGAAATAGATCTGTATCAGTCATGCCAGTCTATACATGTGCAAGACATTAGGAAGAGCTATAAGAAAGCAAATGCAGCGTAGTCGTGTATTCTGCACATACACACCACACACCGTGGTGTTCTAAAGCAGCCTTCTGCTTTCAGCCTCCCAGGCAACGTTACTTTACAGGACTGTGCCTTTTTGTGGTGGTTCCCAGGCTCGTTCAGTCTCTTACTGAGCCTTCTTTTATGGATGGATGGTTTTTCTGTCGTAGGTGATGATCAGGGCTTGTATGTAAATCTGAAGTTTGACAGGTAATCTCCGTGGAGCAACAGTGGTGGGTAACAGGTAAACTGAAGCCAGGAAAAGGCAAGAGCACGCCTGCAGTTTCAGGCAGTGAGGCTGTAAAGAGGCTGTGTAAGGACAGTGGTGATGACTAATACGTTGTCCTTTCCAGATGCAGACTTGTGGGGTTTGTGGCAAAACAAAATAGCACGTCAGCACAGGATACAGATGCATCCACAAGTCATGACGAAACGAGCTGGTTTGCCTTTACAATTCATTTATCAGATCACTTCCTGTTCCCATTTTGAGGCTAGAGGCTAATGATTGATAAGTATCACTTCAGGAACACTACATGGTGCTCAGCTCAAATGATGCTCAGTTAAAAAGCAAAACAAACAAAAAAACCCCACCCCCACAAAACCCGAAGAGTGTCTGTTTTGGCTTGAAGAGTATTAAGCAACCTGGGAGGACAGCTGAAAACACTTTGCATATGCCGAAGCAAACAAGAATTTTTGTTGCCAGTTTGGATTTGGGGAGTATACAGAGATGTTCATATGCAACGAATCAGTCCTCAGTTCAGAACTTAGATGCTCATTTGCCTGGGGGGGGGATGACCCTCCTATACTTTTTTTTATTTAATCAGTGAAAACTGCTAGCTGGGAATTGATTTGGGGGATCGGATCCAGAAACACCTTTCTCTGAAAGGCAGCAGTAACAGCAGTTTAGTAGAAAGGATAAACAGCTTATAGGTGTCTTCTGACACTGAATATTGGTCTAGGACCCAGATTACTAGAAATGCTGTCCTTCCAGGCTTTCATAATAATCTAAACGTTTCTATAGGTTTTCTATTAATTAGGATACGTAGGGGTGTTTATTGACCATTGAGAAATAATTCCAGTGTTTATCAATCTTGCTGTGTTGTTGGCCGCTTCAACTTGCTGGAATTTGCCACTTTTAATTTGAGGGCAGAACTCTGTGGTTCTTATGCCTATTCCAAGAATTCACGAGGGAGAATAAAAGGCTGTGTGTTGTTTTGGGGTGGGGTTTTTTGTTTGGTTTGGTGGGCTTTTTTGGTTGTGATTTTTTGTTTTGTTTTTTTAGAACAACAACCGCCTCAGACACACTGTCATGTCTTAGTCACCTCCTCATTTTCTAGTTCTGTGCAAACGTGCTGCATTAAAATGACAGTCTCTCTCGGTCTGCCCTTACGGAGCCAAGGCAGTTACGGCTGCGATTCCAAAGAGAGGCTATGTCCTTTATTTCATTTGATTCCTATTAGCTGTAACAGAGTCACTGGACAGCATTGAAGGATGCTTTACTCAATGTTCTGTCCTGTTTTTGTTTACCCGATTGCCTTAACGGCACAGAAACCATTAGGAACAGCCTTCAGCAATAAGTATTTAGACCCTGTTCAGAGCTTTGAGCACAGCCATGTGAGTTATCTGCTCTGTTTCTCTGTGCTGCTTCAGATTTAAGTTTTTAGAGTAAATGTGGAGTGTGATCAAGTACATTTCGGAGCAATTTGCAGGCACTGCTTTTGGAGCCCGTCACAAACTGCCAATGTGAAATAACGCCTCCTGTGACGCTCATCTGCATGGGAAGCTGTGGGAGCAGCACTAAGCGAGGGTTGAGGGCAGAAGGCTTGAGGCTTCTACTTCTTGCCTACAGGTAACAAGCCTGGCCCCAACCAGGGACTGGGGCTCTATGGAGGAGTTTTCCCTGCCTGCCATGTCCAGTTCCCGTAGCCTCTGGGGAGGGACGGTTTCTGCAGCTCCCTCTGTGCTGATGCTGCAGGCAGCAGCTGAACCAGCCGGGCTGGAGCCTATAAAGAGGATCGGAGAAGTGTACTGAGTTTTCCGATGTCCCATCCTAAGCTAGGTGCTCCCTTGTTTTTGGACCAAGGGCTCTGGGGATCTGTGCTGAACTCTTTACAGTTTATTGAGCCTCCTGTGACCAGATGTGGTGATGATCCCGCTTTGCTGAGGGGAAGGATGTCTGATGTTAACTAGTCATGTCCAGTGGAAGCCTGTGGGAGTTAACGTGGGCATAGAGAGTTCTTTAATCCAGTGCTTGGTGGCACAGACTGCTTTAATTTTGACTTAAATAAGATAGGCACTTGGAATGCAAGCTGCAGAGATGTTCCACTTACAAGCAAAGCATTTGACCGTTTCACTTTTTTTAGAAAACTGAACAGGCAGTATAAATAAAGGAAGCAAGCTGAACTGTAAAAAAAATAAAATAAAAATCAGTGAAGCTATCAAGGAACTATGTGTACCCTCTAGAACAGGGGTCCTGAAATTTTTTAAACAGGGGGGCGGCGTGCAGATGAAGTGGCAGGCAGTCATCTGCAGTTGCTTGGTTCCCTTCCCCGCCCCCTCCCCCCCCAACCCCTGGCAGGGGCAGGGGGGGTCTGTAGATACTGGGGGCCGGATTGAGGACCCTGGGGGGCTGTATCTGGCCCGCGGGCCGTAGTTTGAGGACTCCTGCTCTAGAAATTCAGCTAGCTAACATACCAGTGGGTGAGATTTGTGCATTTTTCTTGGTGGAAAAATATTTCTGCCCTGTGAGCCCTGAGGATGGCTCTGATAGCAGGGAGAGGCAGTTTCTATCACTGTGCAGAAGGGTGATGCTTCTGCTTTCCTGGCTGGGTTTGGTAGTGCTGTCAATGGTGATTGTGTGGCTCTACCAGATCAGTCATTTGAAATGTTGCCGCTTGTTATGTATAATTGGTGGCTTTGGTCTGGTGGGAAGCTAGATCTGCCCTTCACGCTGTGTGACAGGCCATCAAGACCATGTGTCAGACTGGTTATGCCTTTACTGGTGGCTATAGAAAATCAGAGGGCAAGTGCTGCTCCTCACATTCACTCTTTCCACCTTTTTGCAGGCTCCGTGAGAGAGCACCTAGATGTGTTTGACGTGTCTGGGAATGAAGCAGACACGGCTTTGCCACCTCCATCAGGATCTCGGAAGGGGAAAATAGTAAGAGAAGCTACCAAAGCCGCAGCAGAATTGGGACAGGGGAGATGGGAGCTCCCAATAGGGTTGGACATTTGGGAATTGTGTGCCAGACAAGTACAGAATAAATGCTACATGTGAAGCAAAGACACCGTAAGGTGAGGAGTGTGTGAAGGGTGTGTTTGTATGAGAAAGAGCAGTCTGAAGGCACAAAAGGAAAATTGGTTGAACACAAGGATAAAATAAATGAAAACATAAAGCAAAAGCAAGAAAACAAAAGTAGTAGGTAATGTTTATTTGGAGGGGAGTGTGTGTGTGTGTAAATCCCAAGCCTTAGGAATAGCCTGCAATTTCAAAAAAAAAAAAAAAAACACCCCCAAAAAGGGCAGGCCAGGGGGAGAAAAAAAGAGACTGGTCTAGGAGAAACATGTAAGAACAGGGAAAGAACCTGGAAAGGGCATGAGGTTTAACGAAACATTTGAGTTGCCACTAGCAGCAGGGATGTCCACTGTTAGCCTGTATAAATGTGTGATCTAGTGGTGACACAGCCTCTCCTCTTTCTCTTCTCGGTCCCTGTGCTCCCCTAATACATCTGCCTAGTCTGGGCTCGCGTCCTGCCCCATCGCCAGGGTGTTTGTGCTGTGGCCAGGCTGAAGGGTCCTTAGTTTCTATTGTGCTTGTGGCGGTTCACTATAGTACAAATAATGGATATAAGCTAATTATTAATGTAAGCTATGTTGTCATAGGGAGGCTGAGTGGGAGAGAAAATTCACTTACAAAGTAAAGGTTTTCAAAGAAAATATTTACCAAAGAGCTTTCTCTGTTGATGTGTTCTGTACCTTGGAAATGGAGACTGACTGTTAAAGAAAACCTTGAGTAAAACAAGAATAAAAGAAAAATAACTGAGAGGTTACTGTGCCATGTGCACACTATTGCCAAACAAAGAACTTCAGACTTGATGACAAAGCTGTATATAAGCTTGCATGATGAAATCTGAAGCTGGATAAACGCAGCTTGGTTTTCATTTATAGTTTAGTGCCCGTCATCTGTCCAGCATCATAAAGATCTTAAAGCTGAGCCAAGTTTTAGGAGACCCTGGGTGAGTTATAGTTTCTGATGGAAACCATGCAAAAAAATATGGGCTTTCATGCCAAAGCAGATAAAAGTTAGGGTTTTGACTGTGTTATGCTTCAAGTTTCAGAATTAAAGTCTAAGCTCAAAGTAAAATAAAACCAGGACACTTCTGGCCAACAAAAGAAAAAGTTAACTGGAGCTGCTGCTTGCTTGCTGCTTTGTTTTGGGGTTTATTTCTTTTTTTGTTTTTTTGTTTGTTTTTTTTTTTTTTTTTTTGTTGTGACAATCTGTAGTCTGCCTTTGTGCATTTTTTTGTACTTCCCACGTTGTCAGAAATGAAAATGGAATACAGATTCTGTTCTGCCTTTTATTTTCTTGTTGACAAACTCTAGAGACTCAGCTTCTGTAATAACTAAGCCTTAGCAAGTAGGTCTTGCTCTACAGTGTCTCTTGGGAGTGGTTGTTACTACTGGCTCTGCTCTAGAGGAGGAAGACAGCTCAACTTGTGTTTTCCCGTTGCAGATGTTGTCCTGGAGAAGGCCATGCATAAGTGCATTCTGAAGCCGTTGAAGAGCCATAATGAAGCAATGTTGAAAGTGTTTCATGCTGCAGATGGTTTTTGGAAACAACTGAAGGAAAACCTTCAGGTGGTGTGGCAGAGGAATCCTCAGGAACTGGGCGTGTTTGTTCCAACACCAGACTATGTGGATGTTGAAAGTCTGTGACCACGCAGAAGATGTATTCACCTGAAAAGAAAGTCATGCTGCTGCTGAGAGTTTGCAAATTGATTTATACTGTTATGGAGAATAACTCTGGTATGATGCTTCTTGTGGTTCAAGGTCATTGTTTTTCTAAACCTGGGGTTGTGTTTTGGTGGAGGAGATGAGACCACCTGATTCTGCAGCTTTGTCTCCTCCTCCTGGAGCTCTTGTAGCATCTCCTTGCCCTTTTGAGAGGGATTCTTCCTCTCTGCTTCCTTCCTGATCTCTGCATCTGGCAGCACATCTTACAAATTCAGTGTGAAGCAGAGTTGTGGAGCAGTTTAAAAAAAAAAAACAACCACCAGCTTTGCTTGACTGTAGGCATTTGAATTTGGCTGTCAGAAAGGCTGTCCTGTAAGCCTAGAATTTGACACTGGTTCTAAATTAGTATTTTCCTGGAAATCTTAATAAAGGATGCACCCAGTATCTAGCTGTAGTAATTCAGCAGTGTGTATGCAATATGACAATTACAAGGGCTCTGTGTTAATGGCTGGAGGAAAGCAGCCCCTGATCCAGTGTTTTGGGTTTGCTGTGCCTCTGAACGTTCTCATTTGGACAATTTCTTTGTGTTTTTGCAAGAGAAATAACATCTATTTTTATGCTGTAGCAGGAGTCCCAAAGTGACTTGAAACCTAGATGGTGAAATGGAACCACAGACCAGTTAAGACCCGCTTGATTAGTCAGTGGCACAGTTAAAACGCTGTGCTGGACAGCATGAATTCATAGGTGCAGCTCTATTGCCTGACATCTTATCATACGCTGCCGTGGTAGGTCACGAGCTAAGGTGAAGCAATGCTGGTGGTAGTGGAAGATTTTTTTCTCTTAATAAAGTATAAGCTGCTGCAGGTGGTTGGCAGTTTTCTTTCGAGCGCTGAATCTGCAGCTGGGCTCTGTGCCGATCAGGATGCTTGCTTTCTTTTGAGACTTGAGGTGAATGGTGAAAGCTTGAGGCTGTAAAAGACCCCCAGGCACTTTGGCAAGATTTGGGCAGGAGCTTAGACCTGGCTTATTTCTGTGCAAAATCCTGCATTTTAAAATGTATATAGGAATCTTTGCCCAAAGTGATGTAAACTTTGGTTTTTTCTCCATACTGTATTATCACATTGAGTAAGGTATTCCCAACATGCAAAAGAAAAGTACTGAGAGGCTTCTGGTGAACCATTGTACTGAGGGGCTTGGGCTAAGATGCAGCAAATGCTCCTTGGGGTTGTCTTGCTTTGTCGTGTAAAGTTTTAAAATGTGGCATCGAGCCAGCACCTGTTTCCAGTACCTGCTTTGTCCTGTAATCTCAGCCATATAATAGTGTAGTACCTGGAGGGTATGTCTTAGCTGGTCTGACTTTCAATATCAGCCCTTCAGTCCTCTGGAGTTTCGCCATAGTTTAAACTGGCTCCCGATCTTGATGTTTCAAGTGACCATCACACCGCTTCTGCAATGAGCACAGTTTGGCCAGACCCAGAGATCTAGCCACATAGCGTTTTCTAAAGAGAAAGTTTAAATGCGGTAAGAGGAACACATACAGACCTAGGTACAGCAGAGCCTCTGTGTTGCGTGCTGTTGTTACTGATGATGCTTCACCAGCTAGTTGGGAGTTACGTGAGGCTTTGCTCACTGGTGTTTCTAACCATGATCCATCAAGGAAATGCGCAGAGTTTTCATGTAAAATCTAATAGGCTTTTATATACAGGCTTCTCTGCTGGGTTTCGGACTCAGGAACTGATACTTGTGGCTGGATCCTTCCAGAAAGGGGACGTCGTCCGTGCACGTATAAAGAAAATGCCCATTGATTTTCTTTTAGCCACTGACAGAAGTGCGGGTGGAGGTCAGGCCAGACTGGCATGGCTACCTCTTGTGAGTTCACCAGTTGAGCTGACACCAAGGTGAGCCCAGTCTTTAAATTCCCTTGTGTGCTTCAAGGTCTGCGTCATCCAGTTTGTGCTCGTTAGAAGTACAAGATGAAGCTGGACGCTGCCCACCAAGTGTCCGATGATGTTCTCTTTGCTGCACATCCGTAACGAGAGGCTCTAGAGTAATACAAACCCGGTCAGTAAAGGCAGCAAAATAACACTTTCCTTTCAAACACCAAAACTGGTAAAAGGGTGTGATTTGTCTATCGCTGCCTTTGTTCTCTTTGACCCAGGGAGGCTGTTTGGAGCTGATGACTTCTTGCCTGTGTTGGCATATGTGCTGGCCCAGGGTGATACGCTGGAGCTGGATACTGAAACTGAATACATGGTGGAATTGCTGGACCCATCTTTGCTGCATGGAGAAGGTAATCAACTGCTATTAGAACTGAGTGGAGGGCTGGGGAAGGGGGATTCTTCCTCACCTCGTTTGAGTAGAAACCCTTTTGACGGAGTCATGTAGTCGGTGATGGCGGTAGTGTAACAAGAGAACCTCGTAATTATTTCCACCTTAAAATAAGAGAAGGCTGGTTAGCTTGCAGAGTTACAGCCCCAAGTGACCTGGGAATCTACCGACGTCTTAGGAGGGAGTATGTTGTTTTCTGCCAAGAAGGAGGAGGCGCCCTGACTTAGCAAGCAAACATAGGCTGTGCGGGTGCCAACTGTGGTTATCCTTCTGTGCCTGAAAATGTCCCGAGAGTATGTCTGGGTCTGCAGCATTCAATTGAGTTGTGAGACCTGGAATGGGACCCAGGTTAGGTGCTTTGTAAAATCTTTGGGGGGATTCTCTGCCCCTCTGGGGAGAGTGCTTTTGAGAATGGTGCCCCCCTTAATGATCCTGGTTTATGCCCGATACTTGCTTCTCACAGAGTATTTTTATGAGGCCTAGGAATATGTTTCTTAAGGCACTCTTGAACAATGGCTGAAGTCTGCTAGAGGCAAGGAAATCTCCCTCCTTTGTTTTCACGGTGGTGGTTTTAACAAAGAGGTATTCTGCCAGCCCTTGGTAGGCCCCAGAATCTATCAGTTTATGAGGAAGTTTCAAAGGTTCTTGTGACCAAGCTCAGCTGTGAGTTAAGTATATGTGTATACGTCCCATTTCTGCTATCTCTTGGGTTGCTGAAATTGCTGTATCCTTTTACATGCCGATATGCATGACAGAACTGTGTCGGGTTTCCTCCGGTTCAGTACTAGTCTGTTCCCTGCTTTGTGTGCAGGGTGCATTGTTCAGGAATCTTAGGACAGAAAATACTTGAGATGTGAAGCTGGAGATCATTAACACGCTTGAAAGGCAGAAATATTTACTGGGCTGTTAAGTCGTGTTGTTTTTAATGTAGTAAAAGTCATTCATCTATTGGCTGGCCCTGTCTGTGCACTAGTTAAACTGTACGGTGCAGGAAAAATTGTTTAGTGCTTTGGGGTTGTGCGGTACAAATGTAAATGTATTTTCCAGTTTGTCTGGTGGGTCTTGCGTGTCTTCCATGTATTGAACTCATCACAGAGCTGAAAGCGAGAGGATGCTGTCGGTAATACAGAAAGCACTACTGTGAGCATAGACTGCATCTCTGAATGACTCCACAAATAGATCGTGCTGCCTCTTAATTGAACGCTCCCACTCAAATAGTTTACTTAAAGAGCAAGAGAAATATATGATAGCCTGTCTTCTGTTTCTCCTGGTTGCTGAGGACTGTTGCCTCCTGCTGAGAGTCCTTTTCCTTTGTGACCTGCAGCTCCTTTTGTACATTGGCAACTCTGTTGTGGCTGTACTTTGTTCTCCACTCATGTAATAAAGGTGAAGTCTGGAGAGCTGTACACGCTGCCTCCTGAACTAGTTGGATGTAGTGTTGGACATAGGTGAACAAACACAGCCTGCCTTTTAAAAACAAAAGCAAAACCTTTGGGATGCTTCCAGGTACAAATCACACGCTCGGTCATTGCTTTGTTGCCACTAAGGGGGTCACTTTTAAGTTCCTGAACAGTGGTAGATGGTCTTTTATGTCGTTTAAACAGCTGTGTTTGTTTGATCCCTGCTTGAAGCTCAGGACGAAAACAAATCGCGTTTGGAAACTGTTTAGAAGAAAACTCATGTTCCACCTTTGTAAAAACACTCAGGAGTAAAGGAGCGACACTGGTCATTTAAATAACCGGCCACCCCCAGCGCTAGCGGACCCAGAGATGGATACTGTTGCACCACTTTGATAATATGGAGCCCAGGCAACCACTGCATAGCTCTTAGCAGCTGAGAACACACTGTCCAGTATTTTGCAGGCAAGTAAGCTGTTTTTCTTTACGTATAAATATTTTGGCCATAGAATGCAGTGACTTTCGTGTATGTGTGCATCTGTTTATTAAAAAAAAAAAAACCCAGAAATCGTTTGTACTTTTGACTGTGACCCGTTGGAACTGGCGTGGTGTTTGCAACCACTGTGAATTGTTCTTCCCCTGCTGTCCTTCACAGGAGGATATTCCTTGGCAAGTGCTTATGGAGCACTTTTGCTGATCAAGAACTTCCAGGAAGACCAGGCTGCCCAGCTGCTGAGTTCAGAAGCTAGAGATACTCTCCGGCAATGGCACAAGAGGAGGACAACTAACAGAACAATGCCTTCAGTTGATGATTTTCAGGTAGAGCTTTAGGCTGAAGAGAAAAAAAGCCCAGGGGATGGTTGTTTTGTTGGAAATCTCCATTTGAGAAGTATGATTCATAATGATTTCCTTGGGGCCACAAGTGGTGTGAAGCAGTGCTGAGAAGATGGCTGGCAAATTTGCCTCTGTTTCAAAGTCTTTCCACTTCATAACAGAGTGTGGTTATGATGGTATAAAGGAAACACTAAATAATGGAGCTTTCCCACTGTCCTTTGTATTTAAGTCGTGCGGAGCGAGGACAGACCAAATTGTATTTTCGATTCAGCTTCTTTGTACGCTTTGCTGTTAAAAAGAACAAACCCAGATTTCCAGTGGTATAAATCATCACAACTCCCCAGTAGCGATTGGTGGCTTACCGTGGGTAATAGAGAGGAGACTTGGCAGAAAAGCTTGCCTACAATTTGAAAGTTTAAGCAAGGAGTAGAGTTCTGTATTGTGGATGTCTTCATGTTTGTAGTTTGTTTTGTGGGGTTTTTTTCTCCCCCCTCCCATTTCTTACTGCTCTTTCAGAGTAGGGCAGTAACTCCAACTGAAGAATAACAAAACAGTCGGGATTACTTTATCTTTTAAAACCAAGTCTGCATGCCTTTCATATAGGAAAAGTTTGTTACGTAGATAGGCGTGCTGCTGTCTGTCCAGATGCATCAGTTTGCGAACTGAAGCAAGGAGGATGTTGGAATTGAGAAGAAAGGATTTACTCCTTTGTGTCTGGTTGTTTACAGTCCATACCACAGTGCAAAGCTGCTGGAGAGGCTAACAACAACCGTCAATAAGTTATGATGGAGCTAAGAGCTTGATAAATGAAGGTATGGGGTCATCAGGAAGTAATTAAACCTTTCACTTGCGGCTCCTTCTGCTTTATCAGTGTCCATGCAAACAACCACAGCACATCACTGAACAGGAAGGAGCTGGGAAAAGCAGCAGTCTCCCACAATATGCCTCTCTTAGGAACAGGAGAACTGACAAACAGAAATTCCAAACTGTGGCATGTCGCGACAGAGGGAAGACACAGTCACTCAATATGAGTGATCAGCAGACTTCGTTTATTGTCTCTTACAGTCACCTTTTATGCCTTGTTATAATTAGCTCATACATATTACAAAAGTTAAGCTCATTATTGGTTAGTTGCCTAAATACCAAGTCCGCCCCTAGTTTCTCTTCTGTAGTTATCTGTTCCCACCTGCAACATTCTTTTCCCACCGAAATCTTCCTGTTATTGTGTAACAAAAACAGCCAAAGACAGTGTATTTTGCTTTACTTCAGATAAGCTGAGAGCCATGTGCATTTTTGTCCAGCCAGCTGGACTATGTCTATGTGACCCTTTTCAGCTAGCCAGTTATCCACAGTGGCAAGTGCACAAAGCTAGTCCATCTTACTGGGATCCATTTTATATTCTGCTTACCTGTAGTTAGGTGTCACATTCAAGTAGCTTGAGTCTTTGTTCTTTCTAGTAAAATATTATGCTTAATAGGAAAATTAATCACCTTTGTATTTCTGCTGGATGACTAAATGACAGAAGATTTTTTTCAGCAGGATCTTGTATTCAGTTTCACCTTCTCTTCCTCAGCAACTGAACTTCAGCCAAGCTACCTGTACAGCTGGACGCCGTGCTGGATGCTGGAAGATGCAGGGGAGCACAGGAAGAGCTGGCACCAGCTGTGTCCAGGGCTGCTCCTTTGACTCTTTGAAAGAGAGCCTCAAATCAGTAAGGTCGCTCCGCTTCCAGGCTATGCTTGGCACAAATTCAAGCACTTTGCTGCCTGCCCAGAATGCCAGTTTTCCATCTCCCTTCTCAACATCTGCAGTCCTGACATGAAGCACCTTCCCTACAAGGTATGTGTAACACAGCTTCAGCTCAACTCATCTTTCCCACATTGAACCAGGATGTGGTCACTACATGTCTGTGGTGCTGTCTCACAGCCTTACCACCAGCTTTTGGGTCCTGGAAAGGCCTTCATCCTCCCTCCCTCAAAAGGATGGAAAAGCAAAAAATCCGGTATTTTGATGATGATGAAATACAACTTGCTGATACTGCATAAAGAATTTTGATACTTACTATATGAGTTACAGGCATTTGCACAAACCTCAGCCTCTCCTTGAAGCAATCCTGTCCATCTAGAAGCATCGAAAAACAGGTCTTCTGTGTGTTAGCTACGTTAGAAATTGAAACTGTAGTGTGCTTTGCCTTATTTAGAGCTGATTTGATTTTTTTTATTTATTTTTTTCTTCACACCGGCTAACAAAAATGGATTAGTTCTGCTCAGTCCTAATGGTTTAAAAGCTGTTGCAAAGTTCCAGTGTTTCAGTCTGCAAGCTATCAAAAGTTTATTAAAAACCCAGAGTGCTCTTTGGAACTGAAGTCATATGAGCATTCTTCTCAGTCTTAGCTTTTAACAGCTTGTTCTTAGGAAACGTGAATTTTTGCTATTGTGATTTAGCATGCTTAATTTATTCAGCGTACAAACATAAGTATCAGCTCAGTAAATAAACAGGTCTTTCTTACTGTCATTTTTCCCATCTCCTTTCATTTTACTGCTTTTAGTTTCTAATTGCAGTTAGTTTTTTGCAAAAAAGCACGTGATGGCAGGCTGCTTTGCTCATGTGTCCAAAAGTGTTTTGTGGTTGGGTGTGGTTTTTTCCAGTTGCTTTTTATTTTACTTTTTAAATACTTTTTGAAAGGTAGAACTGCGTTTGCTTGTAGGACTTGTTTAGAATTAATCTATGTTATCAGTTGTGCACATGTGTGAATTTCAGCAGAGAAAAAAGATCCAGCTTTTGCCTCGTGATCATACGGTTTTACTTTAATGTTGCAGAGTAAATTTTCTTTCTGCCTCCCTCTAAGCCTGTTAGATGAAATTTGGTTACATCAGGCTCAGACACTAAGTTGCCATCGGTTAATGTGATGGAAATGTCCTGCATGAAAATGGATTGCCTTTTGCATGCTGCAGCATAAAGAGTGTGAATGGTTTATCGTGCAGCAACCTGTGGCTCAACACCCTTGTGTGTTGCTGGCAGAGGGCTGGGTTTTTTTCTTTTTCCTTATGATGAACATATTGTGTGAAGCTTCTCTTCAATAGTATTGACCAGCAGTTGCAGCATCATCTCTTGGGCATGCTGCCTCTTGCGGCGCAGTTCCCTAACAACCGAAAAAGAAAGAGGTGGTCCCCCTGCCCGACCCTGAGTGTACAAGACCGGAGCAACTATAGTCTTAGCCATTTCTAAATCCACCTCCCTTAAAGCTTGTTTCTTTATTTTTGCCCACAGATCGCGTGGATCAGGAGAGTATAAATCAGGTCCTTTTTCAGGGTCTGCCAGTCCTGGGTCAAAGGGATCTTCCTCTGACGGATACTCAACTGCATTGACACCCAGGGGTTTAGAGCACTGTGACTTAGAGGCTGGTAAAGAGCATGCGACTCCTCTTCCTCTCCTTCCTCTGCCTTTTCTTCTTGTGCTTTCATAGTTTCAAAAATAACTCTCCATGAAGAGAGCAGACGGTGGGACTCAGTATTGCCTTTTGTCACAGAATCCCACAATTTCACCCCTGTGTTGTTCTGAAGTTCCCGTGCAAAAATTGTAGATGCAGTCACTGCGGGCATATCTACTTGCACCCACTTGAGCATTGCTTTAAGGTCATGCCCAGAAATACTTTTCTCATGTTTGTTAGGGAGACTTTTCATAAGCTCATAAACGTCTCTTTCTGGGGACGAAGCCTGATTCGCCATTACGCATTTCCCACAGCTCACCTCTCAACTCCGGAGGGATTTCAGGCCGGCCGGCTCCCGCTTCCTTTCAGCGGATCATTCAAAGTTCTGTGGGATTCGCTGCAAGTCGCTCAGGTGATTCAAGAGCCCCTCCACGTCGGATCCTTCACTGGATCATGTCAGGGTCACCAATTTGCGGCAAATGAGGAGACGGGACACAGCTTGATGCAAGCAAGATGTCAGTTTATTAGTGATTTTCTTACAATTATATACGTCTCTACCTTCTACATATTACACACTGATTGGTTGACATTTAAGACACACCGTTTAAACAATAGGAACTGATTAGTTTACCTTATCATAGCAACAATTCCTATTCTAAGATTAGGGGGTTTCTTTCTACGCAGCTTTCGTGATTGGCAAAGTTCCTTATCAGCACTATGCGTTCCCTTATCCGGCTACTTGTTTCTCTGTCCGTCTGGCTGCCTCCTCAGCTGTAACGGCTCAGGGGTCTGCAGTTAGCTTGTTCCTTGGCTCCCAGGGCTTGTGCCCTACAAGTCTTATTCATCAGGCTAACAGTACTTGGACTCTTGTTCTTGAGGCCTTGTCCTACAGCCTCTGATGTTTATTTTGCTTCACAGCATTTAGTTTCCTAGTAAGGCCAAACACCCAGTCCCGTTAAAACCACTGATGTTTTCAATGGGGCTTTAAGACTGCTATCTGTTCGTTTGTAATTGCAGGGTTAGAATGTGAGCCAAGGAAAGGAGGATGTCAACTTAGGAATTTGTTATGCCTGCCACAGTCTTATCACCAACGTCAATTCACAAGGTGGCTGTAATGTACAGGAATCACTGGTGTGCGTTTCACAACTAGAACATAGAGAGGATTGCTGTTTGTTGCTGAGCTTCCTGTTTTCAGAGGATGAGGTTTGGAGGTTTTGTTTCTGATGTCTGTTTTCTCATTCTACAGAACTACCTTCGTGTTGCATTCCAGGAAGTTAACAGTGCGTGTACAGGAAAGACCTTACTAGTAAGACCCTGCATCACTACCGCAGATGTATGTCAGCTTTGTGCTGAAAAGTTTAGAGTGGACAATCCAGAAGACTATAGCCTGTTTCTTTTTGTTGATGACACCCGGCAGCAACTGACAGAAGATACCTACCCTCAGAAGATTAAGACAGAGCTGCACAGCCGCCCGCAACCCAAGGTCTTTCGCTTTGTCTACAAGCGCATTAACAGTGATCCATATGGTGCCATTTTTCAAAACAATGATGAGTCAGCTTCTTAAAACCAGCAACTCCTTTAATTTCTGTTCCTTGTTAACTCTTGAAAACATCTTTGCTGGCTGCCTGCCTTAGGAGCTAAAAAAGGTCTTAAACCATAAATACCTAGTTAAACATGTGCATTGCATACAACACTCCGTGTAAACCGTGCGTATGGCCAGTTATACAGTGTTCCACCAGTGTGTTTGAGCCAGCAGCCCATGAGGCTGAATTTCTTGTACCACAGACTCTTTTGAAGCATATTATACCGTGGCCCTTTGCAGGTCTCTTGCTGTAGTGTGCAAAAATGTATTTTCTTGCACTCACTCTATAGCCAAATGTCTTAGCATACATATACTTGAATCAAAATGACAAGTGTTTCAGTAAACCAACTGGTATGAGCTTAGTTTCACCAGCATGAGTTTGACAAGACTGTCCGATGCAGCGCATCAGTTAACTCCTCATTACTTGGATGATTGCATCCTTTCCTAATTTTTTTAATTACAGAGATTCGCCGTGTTTTTACATGTGTGTGTATATATATATATGTATTTGTTCCTTCCAGTTGTTTTTATTCCCCTTCTTTTGGGGGGTTTGAGAAGGTGGGCACAGAATGGGAGTCTTTGTAGGGACCCAGGAAATGAAGTGTTTAACAGTAAAGCTTAAAGCGTTTGCTGTACGGAAGGTTTCTCTGTACCCACCACATCAGTTGCTTATTTAGCAGTGCCCTGTGGAAGTCTGCATATTCATTAACGAGCTAACAGGAGCTTGGCTCTGTGTAGAAAGGAGAGGAACTATGAAGAACACACACCCATCCCTGCTTTTATTTTTTATTTTTCCCTAAACGTCCAGTGTTTCCAGGGCCTTTGCTTTCTCTTGCCACATTGGCAAAGCGTCCCAAGCTCTATTGCCCCATAGTCAAAAAAAGTCTTCAGTAATTGCTGGGATGGCGAGTGACTTTTGGGCTTCTAGCCCTCCATTCCTTCGGTCGTGAATTCCGCTCACTTAAAGACTCAAGAGAATTGCTTAAAACTTGCATTTGGAAGTCACACCTCAAACAATGAATTTGTGGAGATCCATTTATTTATTTATACTAACAAAGAAAAAACTGTAATACTGCGTCAAAATGAAACTTAGTGGCTGCTGAATCACTGAGTAATAGCCTAGAATCACTGCTTAAGCCTTTACCACAATCATTGCAATGTTTGTTTGTAGACTGCTTGGTTTTTTGTAAAGTCATGTGGCTGCGTGTGGTGCATTATTCCCAAGGTGCTCCTTACTGCTCTGATGCTCTGTACGTTCGCAGTACTGGGTAAAGCGGAAGGCTCTGTGGCTGGGGAAGAGTGGCACGGACATGTTACTGCTCTCTCTGTCGCACCGGAATTTCAACAGCTGGGTTTGGCTGCTAAATTGATGGAACTACTGGGAGAAATTTCAGAAGTGTGAGTACCATGCTTATCTTTAATCTTCTAAAAGTAACCTCTCAACTGACATGGCTTAGGTATTTGACTTGCATGAAAGAGACCCAGAATTTTGCTTTAAGTAGTGTTCTGATTCGCTGAGGATTCCCTGTAATTAGAGAACAAGACTAAAACTGTCATGTGGCGGTGTAAGATCTCAGGGTTTCTATGAAAGCTAACTTGCCAGAATGAGTAGGGTGTAGCTGCAGGAGCGGGCTGGAAACTAGGACCATGCATGGCAATCAGTTAGCTGAGGGGAATGTGCTCGAGCTTGTCTAGACAACAATTAACATGATGAGGCATGTTTGCAGAGCACAGGGGGGTGGGAGACGGATGGCGCCAAGGATGGCGCCAAGGAAAGGTAACACCTTGCTGTTAATTGATGGCAGCTAACCACCAATCAGGGATTGCCTAGTATGCAAGGCTTAGCTTCAAGAACCAATCTGTTTCAAACGCACAGCTTCTGAAAGTGTCTAAAACCTCGTGCTTCTGTACAATAAATTGACATTTGCTTGCATCAAGCTGCGGCCCGTCTCTTCATTCGCCGCATGTAGCCTGAATTCTAATAGAGATACTGTATAGAAAAAGGTCCTTGTCTTGACAGCAAGAGAGTTTCATGGAGGGTCAACACTTTCCCATAGGGTCTCCAGCGTGCTTGTTCAGTGATCGTGAGATTTTTGCAGTTCCTGCAGGCAGCCTTGGAACCAATTCTGTATGGCAGACAGTACCTTAGCTTACTTTTTGTCATGCTTGGCTGCTTGTACTTGCTGAAGATTTAATTGAGCATCAAATGAACCCACAGGGAAATGTCCTGAACTCATGGTGGTAGGGCAACCCCATTGTAATCGGTAAAATGGGAAAATTGCACATTGAGGAATCTGCCTTGTGAGGAGAAGGGCTGCCTTGTGTTAGGTGACTGAACTTTGTGACCCGTTCCGCCACTGCCCCCTGCCACACACATTGAAGGAGGCAGTCCCTAAGCCAATGCAATTGAAAATGTGGATTTTTAGATTATTTTTTTTTTAAATGAAAGATTTCTTATGTGTATGAGACCTGTGCGAGTGCTTAGCTTGCCCTGTTCTTTCTGTTCATAACTTTGAATCTACAGGCTGGTATAAAAGAATGGTTATATGACAAAAATAGAATAAAATCTGAACTTATACCAGATTTGTCCCTTGGGAAAGGAGTGCATCTGTTACTGCAGTGTGAAAGGTGTTTGATTAGCATATGACATCATCAGACCTGCTCTTGGTCAGATTACAAGTTATGGGTTATTTAGCAATATATTCACCTGCTGTTCCTTACTGTGGTTTTTCTTTGGTTTTATGTTTCCAAAGAAAGGGTGGATTTTTCGTTGATCTCTTTGTGAGAGTATCAAATCGGGTTGCAGTAAATATGTATAAGCAGCTCGGCTACCGTGTGTACCGGACAGTATCGGAGCGCTACTCTGCTAGCAGTGGAGAGCCAGATGAAGATGCTTACGGTAAGTGGTTGTTGTGCCTTAAGTTGAATGGAAAGGTTCTTGTGTTGAGGGTTCCTGGGCCTGTACAAGTTCAGATAGTCGTTGATGAATGGGATTCTGCATTCTGCTTTAGATAGCTTTTCCTACTGAAGAGTACATCAGTTAGGAAACTTGATTGCAGGAAACGGAATGAAGCTGCGTCAGGGGAAGTTCAGGTTGGACATTAGGAAAATCTTATCCACTGAAAGGGCGTTCAGTCAGGGCACCAAACCTGTCAAGAGCTTAGGGAGCATCTGGATGATGTTTTTAGTCATATGGTTTAGTTTCAGGTAGTCCCGCAAGGAGCATGGAGTTGGACTTGATGAATCCTTATGGGTCACTTGCAACTCAAGATATTCTAGGAAATCTTCTTGAAAAATGATCTTAACATAATAGAGAAGTCACTTAACGTGGCTTTGTGCAATGACTGTCTTTCATAATAGCATTATTTTCTTTTGCCATAGGTACGAGGAAAGCTCTTTGCAGAGTTACAGAGAAGAAATCAATTATACCTCTGCCTCATCCTGTGAGACCAGAAGACATTGAGTAACCGTAAACTGTGATTCTCAGACAACCTAGTAAGAGTGTCAGTTTCCTTCTCCCCAAAGCCCCCAAGAACTCTACAGATGAGAAATATTAGGCTCAATGTTTTTCCCTGTGAAATACCAAAAAGCAATATTGAGAAGCTTACCAACGCTGCTTCTGTCGGTATTGGCTGCATATTCGTGCTCTTACCCTATTGTTCTTCCTTTCGAACCGTGACACTTTGGAGACTATTAAAATGGAATTGCTTCCTGTATGGTGGTGTCATGGTCTTCCTTCTCGGCCACAAAACAGTCCCCTCACTTTGTCACTCCCACGGAGCCCTGCTCCGAAACTGAAAACGTCTGGCCGCTGCTCCTACACAGAAGGTTCCAGGAAGTTCTGCTGCTGGCTCTCGCCTTCCCTTTGCAGCCATATAACTGCTGCGACAAAACCTGGGCTCTGTTCTTTCTGAGCCACAAAACCAGAAATTGGGTACATCAAAATATACTCTCCAGAACTCAGAGGTCTCTGTTTCTCTGTGCCTTTTACTTACCTCATTCCCTAATTTAATTCTTGGATCCATCTGTCCCTTCACAGTCTGTCTGGATGTCACAGCTGCTGTTACTTGGAGGCATTGACCAGGCACTTAGTTCCAACACAGGTTTCTGTCACCGTCTTCCCTGCAATTTCTTGGAGTGCAGAGGAGTGAAGGCAGAGGGTTGATGAGTATTGATAACATGCAGCTGTGACCTTGCCTCCAAGGCAGTGGGTTGAGGGACATGGATGATGAGCAGCTGTAGCTCGTTCCCGCTAAGTAGTTAAATAGCCCTGAGGAGTGTGGGAGAGGGGGTTGGATGGAGGGGGTCCCATCCCATCCCATCCCATCCCATCCCATCCCATCCCATCCCATCCCATCCCATCCCATCCCATCCCATCCCATCCCATCCCATCCCATCCCATCCCATCCCATCCCATCCCATCCCATCCCATCCCATCCCATCCCATCCCATCCCATCCCTGGAGGAAGGAGAAACAGCACAGACAGTAGAATCTGACTGATGGTAAAAGCCTTGTTGCAGCCTGATAGCTTGCTTGTGCTGCAGCAGCGGGTGCCCTGTGTGAGGCTGCCTGAGTTGGGCTCCAGCTACAGCAACTGGTGCCCAACGTAGCTGAGACAAGCGGGAGAACCTGTGACCCATAACAGACACGGTGAGAGGCAAGCTGTTGCAACTAATCAATATGGGTGTGTTGTGATATTTGTTGTCTGTCTTAACTCAGATCGCAACTGAAGAGGATGTGTATTATTTGTGCTCATAACAATCTCCAGGCAGGGTTTTTTCTTTTATTACAGTCCCGGGCACGCAGGCTTTTGCTACTATTCTGGTTTTGCTGTTCTCCTTAAGTGCCCAGTGAGGTTTGCTCTAGTATCAGTCATGGCAGTTAATGTTCTCTCGTTCACCTGTTGTGTTTTTAGCACCAGCTTCTGTAGGCGCAAGGGGTCTATTTTAGATCTTTGAGTCACCGTGTCGTGCTGTTGTGGTTTTTCCATTGGCAAACTGCTGCTGTAATTCCCTAAGGGGCTTCCTAGGTCAGGAGGTAGCGGATGGGAGCAGGTTGCCACCCTGGGTCAGTGGTGAGTGCTGGCATGTATCATCTGACCTAGAGCTGATGTCTGTCACCGCTTTAGCTCTGGAATTACTCTGAGACCCAGGGAACTCTGGTTCCCTTAAGCTGCAACCTTGGAGATTTTCCAAGCAGTGGATGAAATTCCTGTCACAAGCTCTAAGGCACCTTAAGGAGAAGGGGGCACAGTCTGAGTTTTCCTCCATGCAGGTGTCAGGGAGGTACAGTTCTGAGCTTAGTACTGGCCGCTACTGGGAGATGCTTTCAAGTGATCCGAGTGCAGCTCTGGCTACCCAAAGCTGGACAGGGGTGGCAAATGCTGATGTAGAGTTTTGGTGGTAAACTTGACCAGCCTGTCTTAACGAGCAGGCATGTTCTTTGTTTGCAAGCACCGTTTAGTCCTGCCTAGGCATCCCGAAAGTTTGAAGGGCCGTGGTCACATCTTCCCTTGGTCACACACAATGAACGGTTGCCTGCGCAGAGTTGCTTTTTAAGGAGCATGCTGTGGTTATATTTGCTCTGTTTGGCTTTGCATTTGGGAAATAATGTAACAGTTACAGCTGAACTGAAGGAGCACGATACCTGACGTGGCAGAGGAGGAGGTGCGTTTTACTAATTTTTTGGTGTGCACCAGTTTGACCGCAAAATGACATTGTGTCAAAGCTTGTGGCCAAGTTCCGCTGTAGATGTTGACTTGGGGTATGAATGGCTCCAGGTGTGCTTTAGGAGAGCTCTGTTGGTGTAGGTGTGCTGAGTAATTGCTCTGCTGTGTGTGCAGCTGTTCTGGTTTGGCTTCCAGGCGTGAGCATGCAAAAGAAAACTCGCCAGTGTGGTCAGCCTTGCTGTAAAATCAGAACGCTTTCTGCTGCTGCCTGGATATCCGAGAGCCTCCTGAACGTTTCAGGCAGGCAAGAGATGTGCTCCAGTACGTCTGAGAGTCCACAGCTCTGCAGTTCCCTAGAGGGGCACTCACTACAGGTAAGGCTGTAAGATCGCAGGGCTCTTTGCAAGTTACGCTGACGGAGTTTCTTTGGGTATATATTTGGATACATGTGCCAGCTGAAAAGGTATTGTTTGCTTTCCTGCTCAGTAAGCACAGGTCACTTGGGTGGTCATGGACACTTGTCATTTACTGAGGAAGTTTCCACTCGTTGGATGGAAAGGGAAACAGTTCAGAGGCACTGTTTAGGGTTTGGGGCTTTTTTGTTTGTTGTAAAACCTGGAGGTTTAGCATTTTGTTCTGTGTTGTCTGTTAGAGAAAAAGTATTTTGAATTAGGAAGTGTGAAGTGCTGAAGCAGCTAAGTGGCAGAACCACGCCTTGTCCCTAGTGTAGCCCTAATCCAAGGCTGGTTTAAAGCCCAGTCCAGTTAATCAGTGGGAGAGCAGAGAAACAACAGATGATCAAGTTGTGTACACAGGTGTTCTCAAATTCAGGTGTTTTTGGAAAAATTTGTCTACTGGAATAGTAATTGCTTGTTCAAAGACTTAAGTGTACTCGAAGGAGTGTGTGAGTTAAAGCAGGCAGAAAGAAGATCAAGATCTGAGGAGCAGCCTGGAACTGAGGAGATGAATCACCTGGGACAGTCAGGTGATGGATTTGCAGAACTGACAGGACCAAAGGAAACTCCTAAAAACTTCAGACTTGACTAATGGTTTGAGAAGCATATCTAAGCCGTGCTGTATCCCAACGGTTTGAGAAGCATATCTAAGCCGTGCTGTATCCCAACGGTTTGAGAAGCATATCTAAGCCGTGCTGTATCCCTTTGCTCCTGCCACTCGCTGGGGTGGCAGCCCGGCTCTGAGTTGTGACTAAAGCAAGCCCAGTGGTACCCGCATCTGTTTAAATTTCTCCTGGAACAACAGCAATCGCCGGGGCTTATCCGTAGGACCCCACCATGCACCGCCCCCCCTGCACCTTGTGCCAGGGGTTCCCCATGCTGCTGCTGCTCCCTCCTGGTGGGCCGGGGGCACGGGCAGAAAGAGCCACCCAACTGTAAAGCTGTCAGATGCAAAGGATTTAGCCACTCGAACCACGCGGGTGCTTTTTAGTACGGAGGCAACGGGTAATAGCGGCTGGGCTGCGAGCGGGCGAAGGGCAGAGCGCAGGGCACCGCGCAGCCGCAGCGGGCACTCCCGGGCTCCGGTGGCGTAAACTGGGCTGAGACCCCGCCCAGTGCTCGCGCGGCCCCTGCTCAGCACGGGGCTGGTGGGGCGCTGCTGCCACCTGGCGGCCAGAAACTTGGTACTGCAGCCGCGCGCTTGGAGCGCTTGGTTAGGGTTAGGTGCCGGTTAGGGTTAGACGTCGGGGTCGGGTTTAGGGTCAGACGTTGGGCGTGGTCAGGGTTGGGGGTGGTCAATGGTGCTTTAAGGAACTCTCTCCTCATCAAACTATTTTCACAAAATGTCTTCTCCAAACCACCTTCCCTACAAGTGCCCTGTATAGCTCTGTGACCAGTCTCAGTAGATCAGTACTCTAACCCTAGAGGAATTAAATGTCAGGGAGAAGTGAAGGAAGTTTTATCTGGGAGACAAGGACTAACTCTAAACTAGCTGCTCCATTCTTCTAAATCGTGAATAACTTCACATGCAGGGAACGCGTTTTCTGTTCTCTCTCTGACTTGGTATACTGGTTACACTGTAAACAGTCACCTGGCCCACAGCTCAGAGACCTTTGTACGCTGCTGCACATACTGCACAGCAAGAATCACCCTGCAACTGCCCTGGGAGGCTGGCTGTGCGCCAAGTGACCATTTTGCTTTGTGATGTGCTGTCAAAGGACATGGCACTGGAAAACCTATGAGATGGTAGGAGGACTGATGCGCCGCTCTTCCTTACTGGTTGAAGTTCAGCTGTCTTGGGGTTATGTAGATCAGAATCAACCTTGAGATCTGTACAAGAAGTTTAAAGGGCACAATCCGATTTCCCTTAAAACCAACAGCAAATTTTTACTGACTTGACACTTCAGTGTTCTAGTCCTCCACAATAGAGCAAGAGATTGCCCTTCTCTGCAAAGGTTTTGGGAAACAAGAAGTTTAGCTACACTCAAGTGATGTCTCTATGATGTAAAAAACACATTTACAGAAATCACTAATGGAATAAGGCTTTAAGTATCAAAGCTGCTCTTATAGTAACTGTTCTCTCTGACCATTGTAAGGCAAGAGCTGCCACCTTTGGAGTCCCAGTTGCTGGACAGCTTCCCTGTACTTCTCTCTGCATTTACTATACTTCTTTGTGCATCCTGCAATTAAAAATGCATCCTTCTCTATTCCTCTGTCCTCAGAGGTTATTTATTGCTAATTCATAACTGTTGTGAAAGACTTGAGATACCAAAGATGTAATGCAGAAGAAAGCCTCCACCAGATTCTCTCTTTCCCTTAAAGCCTTTGTTTGTGCTACTCCACTCTGCACCACTGCTCAGAAAAACTCCGTGTATCAAAAGATGGTGAAACGACAGTCACGTATTAATCTAAAGCTTGGCTGTGTCCCAACACTTGTGTATATACTCTGTGCTACTCCACTTCCCTAACTTCCCGCCTGCCTTCCCTCCTACAATCACAGTAACAAAAAGATACACTGAAAAACTGGTTATCCAAGAATCTGGGTATGGTTGGAATCTGTTGCTGGGTTAAAACAATTAAAAAATTGTGACCGTTGGAAAGATAACATTAGGCATGCCATCCCAACATCAAACAGTGCCACAGACAAATAAGCCATGGGTCTCTCCCTTAATTCACATGCATATACAAATGTGGACAAACAGCACTTTTTTTAGGATAGGCAGGTGAACCTTGTTAGCTACTCCTTTGGAAGTAGTGTTTCAGAAGAGTCTAGTGCAATCAAGGTGTGACTGCTTTTAATACATGCTAGAAAGATCAAATTAAACACTAGGTGGAACATGCCTTGACCAATTTAGGGGGTGCTAAAGTACACACCACCTGAGCTGGCTTACAGCTGTCAAACACATTAATTAGAGCTGACACGTTCAGAAGTCTTTCAATCGTTCACTGGGCATCTCTGCAGACAGGTTTTGTATGTTCTTATTCTCCTCTTCTAGAAACTGATGTAGTGTAGTCACTGCCCTACTAATGGTGGGATGAGCATGCATCACCTCTTCACTAGTAAAACTGCACCCCAGGAGAGAGCTGTGCAAATGCCGCTAGGAATGTTTCTGAACAATTACTGTTACAGCAATGTGAAACTGTGTACAGATAGGCCCTAGTCAGAGCTGTGTCTATACTGCAGTTTCAGATATGACTGCAAGTGCCCGTCTGCCATAGTTCAATGTTCCTAAATTAACACTGGTACTCTGAGAAGACATCACATAGGAGCTCCATCAATGCGGACCTACGTTTGTGTAGGGAATTCTCACTGAAGTTTGTGCTGCTGTGCTTTCTCTGTGATTGTTTCATGGACTACCTAGATCAACGCCGGTACAGGCAGGCAACTGTAACTTCAGCGTCACTGTGACCAGAACTCTTACATGGTCTCTTCTACCATGTACATCGTATTTGGACACAACATACTCAAAGGCATACCTACAAACAGTCACAGGCACAAGCAGAGCCTCCAGTGAACTCAAGGAGACAAATGCACATGAACAACTTTGCGCTCACTCCTCACTCACACCTCCTCCATGACTATGAATAAATGCTGGGTCAGGACCACATGAAGGCTTATCTTGTCTGAATTTGTTTTTCTTTTCTTTTAAATCTTACATTCCTAAAAAAGAGAGTCAATGAAGTAAACTTGTTGCTGTGACTACACTGCAACAGAGTGCTTAAATCAAACAAAAACTTAGATGAGATTAAGAAAAGAATAACAAAAACTAAATAAAGGGAATTTCAAAAAAAATACGTAAGCAGGCATTTACACGTTTGAATCTTCTCATGGGGATTTGAGTTCCTTGGAAGATGAGCAACTTTTCTGCTCCTTCCTTTGCATTGCTTCATAGCAAATGCAGCATGCTTGTGGACAAGAGAAGCTGCCTGCTGCAACTAGTTAGCACCAACTTTTATTTGTTTGTCAGACTTCCAAACCTGAACTTTTCTACATGTGGAGTCAGGCATTCCCATTTCTATTTCTGCCTATTTTGCATCACTGTGTGACGGCAGCAATTCACCTAGTGACTCCAAACTCAGGTTCTTCACTCATGAAACAGAGAGAAAACATCTCTGTAAAGCAGAGCGGGGAAGTACTGCTCTTCAGGTGCTCACACTCTTCATTCATTTCCATCTCATACTATAGATTTCTATAGCTCTGTTTCTCTCAAATTCAATAGCTCAGTCACTGAGCAAAACCAAGTAATTATGAGCCACAATGCACCACAAGCAGCAAATGCAGAAATGTCAGAGCATGCAGTTTGCGCATAATTTTCATGCCTGATGCCTAAAATTGTTCATCCTAAACTCTTTGGAAAATACTTAGAAATAACTATTTTGTTCACAGCAGGAGAAAAAGATTTTGTTTGTCATACATCTTCCTTTTCCTAGCCAAAACTAATCTGCATCCAGACATGGCACAAAGCATTTTCACTCACTCTTCACACTCAAAAGGCACACATGCAAATAAATACGTTGTCAGCACACACTTAGAAAACTACTCTGTACATAGTCAAAAACTTTAAAGTTTTGCACCAAAAGAAAAGGATAAAAAGGCATTTTGAACATTGTGCTGTTTGCAAAAACTATTCCTTTCGTCTGTTGTCTGTAGCACAGAGTTAGCCATAGCTGCGGATAAAATGAGGGGAACAGCTACAGTCCTGTAGCACTTGACACACGCAGTAGTAGTGACAGCCTGGCACCAAGGGCCATCCCGTGTTAGACACAGACACACAGAGATGCACGGGCATGTGCACTCAGAGAATAGATTCTGGGTAAACAAGAAGGCTAATTTTTCCTTTTTTTTGTGCCCTGAAAAAGAGAGGAAGAGCTAAAATATCAAACCTGAGGTTCTGTGCATATCAATTGGTAAGAGACATGCTACTGAAACATTAGTTTGGCTTTATGGAAGCAGTCATCAGAAATTCAGTCGCTAACATTTCAGCCGTATGGTAACGTGCATCTCATCCTCAGCAGATGAACAGATGTGCCAACAGCTGAAGGGGCAAAAAGCTGGGTTCCAACACACATTTCATTTTTCACTACCTGGAAAAGACTTAGGAGGAAGTTGGGGCCAATTATGGAAAATGAGTAGGGCAGGAAAGAGATCTTCTTAAGTTCCTGTCTTCCCTTTTAAGTACATCAAGCATGCAGAAATTTCTCACACGTGCTTTGCACCCAGAAGCAATGCTGGCATTAGCCATAAACCACTGCATATAGGTTAAGGCTGCACTGACCCTCAAATAAAAAAGCCTAATCCATTGTAAATATGCAGAAGACACTCAGTTCTGTTACCACCCACTGCTTGCTACTTTCATTCAGTTTTTAAGGAGTCTGCCTCTGAGGTATGGTCTCTAATTACAATTACAGCAAAACACTGATTAGGATGCACATGGCAAGATCATAGGAAACAAATATAAAATTGTCTTGACAAAGTAACTGAATGCATTTATTGGGATGGTATTGCTTTTAATTAGCCTTAATTTCCAAAGAATTATTACTTGCTAAAAAAAAGAACATCTTTATGGATCTTTAAGTTTTTGAGTGCAAGATTCTCCCTCTCTCTCCTGCTAATACCTGAGAGAGTAGACCTAGCATAACTCATCAGGGAATTTGCTGTATTTGACTGCAGGAATGCTCATTGTTCCAATATATTTGGGGGTTTTGTTGTTTACTACAAAGATTGTATGGGTTCTCAGTGAATGAATATGGAAATCAAGTCCCAGTCTGGATTAACCTTCAGACTACCACAAATACATTGTGCTTCTTGGAAGTAATCTGTGTGTTTGTACACACGTGCACATAAACACACACAGAGGCTATATACATCTGCAATTTTATACCTCATTCTGATCAGATTTGTAGTTTGCTTCATGAAATACAGTAATGCAAACCAGGCCACTCATTTCTCTCTGTAACATGAATGTGACCCTATTAGCGTCAACCTTGAGAAGTCCAGGACACAGTGCAAATCCAGGTAAATGGGCTTGGTTAGGGATGTTATATCCACTTTATTCTGGGCTGAGCCTCCATTCTTTCTCCTCCCTTCACTCCCTTAGTTTCCTGGTCCCCATGGCTAATGCTCATAGTCTGCATATGCCCCTACCGTTTGCTTCCATCCTCACAGAAGAAACACCCTATGCTGTTGCTGTCAGGACGTCTGGTGTGGTACAGTAGGAGGAGGTTCTAGATACTAGAAGTCGTAAGGCCAACTCTGGGACAGCAACTCAGGAGTCCTTTCCAAAACGGCTGACATCTGTCCAGATCCTTAATTCTACTGAGAGAAAAAGGGGTTTAAACTAAATGAATCACCAAGGGGGTTTCTTTGGAGGAGTCTCATCAAGCACAGGCATAGGCCCCATCCTGCTTATTGTGGTGGCAGGAAAATAAGCAAGCAAGCACATCGTTCAAACTAAGATACAGTTTTGTGCATGCCCCACACCTTTTTGCACATTTTAGACCCGTTCAGCAGTGCAGTTTTATCTTCACTTTGAGCTGATGGCAGCCCCTGCTGCATGAAAGCCCCAAAATGGCTTCAGCAGCTGGAACGCCTGTATCAAGACAAAGCAGGGAAAGAGATCTGCATGACCTACTAGAAACAGCTTGTGCTCCAGTGCCCAGACATGAAGATTCACATCATCTAAGAAAAAAAGATTCCCAAAAAAATGCATAAAACCAGCCCCAAATCTCAGCTGCAGGAGCAAGACAGCCTGCCCTTGATTATGGAGATCAGCACAGAAGTCTGTTTAACTTCCAGCCATCCATGCTGAAAATTCCTCAGTATTTGCTTCCTGTCACATTCTTTGCAGAGCAGAGCTCGTATTCAAGAAGTCAAGGACTGTGGTACCCATAGTGCGTTCACAGACTCTGCAGTGTGAACCAGTTTTAGATTCCACCACTTGCCTCCTCAACTGTAACTCCAGAGTGGCTCAGGGCTGAGAGGTTCCCATCCCTGTTCCCTGGGTGTCTCAGCACCACCAGAGATGTTACCTTTGGTACCCCTTGCTGAGGATTCTTCTGTGCATTTTAACCTTTATCTCAGGAGGCAAACACAACATTTTACAGAGGACAGAGACACTCTCTCCCCTCTGTGCTCTTGTTCTGCCTCATGAGAACACAGGGATGATGGGTCCCAGTCTCCTGCTTATCAGCAGTCCTGGAAGTGGACACGGCTCCATGCAGTGCCCGTGGTCAACCGCCAAGTAAAACAGACAAGAATGGGCATGCCTGGGTGAATGCAGCTTTTTCTTCCATCTGGAGCTACAAGCCTTGACGATAAGTGTGTGACTGGGTGTTTTCATCCATAAAGAGATCTTCAAGACGTTGTTACAGGGAGTAGCTGACACATCCCATCTATCTATCTATGTCACTATGGTATCTAGGCACTGTATAATTTCACATTATAGCTGATTATGGAAAACATTTCCCTAGAAGACTGTTGGCCCTTTAGTAACACTAATGCCCTCTTTTGTGACATGCCCCGGGACTGTTACAAGAGCGGGGCTTGTCTGCACTAAGAAATTTACCATTAAAATTATACAGCCATTTCATACTGCATAACTCCCACTCGGGATGCTTTTCCAAAAGAGGCACTTTTCTGATCTTATTTGTGTTACTCAACTGGGGAAAGGCATTATTCTTTGGAATAATAATAGAGATCATGCTGTTACACCTACAGTACTTTAACTACGCTGATAACTGTTGTAACTTTTTTTCAAGCCAACAGACCTTTCTCAGTCTCTGTCATTCTCCATTCATCCAGTACTGTGCCACAGGAGAAATTCTGGAAATCCAAAGAAACCTGCAATGACAGTCTGTAATCTGAGCTTCTGTGAGACCAGGCGTTTTGGGATTGGATTTGTCTCCTCCTGGAATAGACAGGAAAAATCTTCCCCAGCTGATTTCTGCTAATACCTTGATCTGTGGCCCATCAATGAGCAACTTATTACAAAACCTACATCTTTGTATTTCAAGGTGTTTTGCTTTGGTTGGATGTACTGTTCATGAAAAGATCTAGGTGCCAGAATCAGGCTTTCAACATGCATATTTGCAATGACAAATTCAAAATTCCCTTTCCATTGATGTTCTTGGAGGCATCTTCAGACTTGCTGCTGCAGTCGCTACCACTAAATGCCACTAAATCAGTAAATCCATTTATTGAAATAGTCATACAGAGCTGCAGCAATGACACACAAACTCAATCCAATTCAAAGCTCTTCTAAGCAGAAGGAAATAAAGATTCAGCGCTGTTCTCTGTGAAACTTGAGTAAAAAAGGGTGGAAGCTTATGGATGTATATGGTAAAGAAAAGGCCATTCAGGGGACAATACAAATGAACCCTAGCAATAACTCAACAGGGACAAGAAGGTGAATGGTGTCCCACTCCTTTAGCAAAGCCCTGAAAATACCTCTGGGATTGTCCAAGGCCCCTTGATTCAAGATATGTCTTTGCATCAGCTCTCTGAAATGCTCAGCAGTAACATCTGGAACCCCCATCCAATTATCAGATGAAATGCAGGAGGATCAAAGAGAGAGTTTCCCAGCTCTCCTGAGAACAAGCTGGAGCGTGGGATAATCAGCAGCTTCTGACTGCTGCTAACCACCTCTCACTCATTAGCATTTTCCCCCGGCCTCCCCACCTGCATGTGCAGTCCCCTCTGCCTCCAGAGTACCAAGGGCCCCTCCATGCGTGTTTCTTTAAACCTGCCTGTAACAGTCGCTGCCCTGACACATCCTACAAGTTTATAGCGGTCTCTTTTCTCCTCTCGCCATTAACTGGAGGCAACGCCTTTTGGGACATACTTGCACTGCTTGGGAGTGGGGATGAGGGCAACAGATGGGAGGGTTGGGGGGGGTCAGGAGCTCCAGGGATCCTGGTGCATCTCCAGATGGGTGACACCAGGCGAAGAAGGTCCCCCGTGGAGAGTCAGCTAATTCACGACAATCACACCAATATGGCTACGTGCCGTGCTCACTTTATTAAACAAACAGGTCGTATTTATAACTTAAACCGGCCGCCCACCCGACTTTACACACAGGTGATTGGATAAAAGACTCTGGCCATGCGGGCACCCGTGTCACATGCTGCAGGCACCTGATCAGAGTGTGCCAATGACTGTGTCGATTCTGCGGTTCCCAGGACTTGCTCTGCACCTGGCTTCTTGTTCGTGCATAGCTTGTTTTATTTCTCACACTGCTTGTTCCAAGGACAATTTAAAGTTGCTCTGCAGCTTCAACTAACAGGCCTTGGTTGTCCAACCTGGACAACGGTAACATATGTCCTCGGTCCTTTAAAAATCCCTCTACACCCCTCCAGCTTTCCTGTCAGTCCCTTCAGGTATTGGGAGCTGCTCTAAGGTCTCCCTGGAGCCATTTCTTCTCCAGGCTGAACAACCCCAACTCCCTCAGCCTGTCTGCACAGCAGAGGGGCTCCAGCCCTCTGAGCATCTCCACGGTCTCCTCTGGACTTGCTCCAACAGCTTCATGTCTTTCTTATGTTGAGGGCCTCAGAGAAGACACAGCACTGCACGGGGAGGGTCTCACGAGAGCAGAGCAGAGCAGAGCAGAGGGGGAGAATCCCCTCCCTCGCCCTGCTGGGGATGTAGCCCACGGCATGGTTGGCTTTCTGTGCTGCAAGCACACGTTGCTGGGCCAAGTTGAGCTTCTCATCCACCAACACCCCACAGTCCTTCTCCTCAGGGCTGCTCTCCATCCATTCTCTGCCCAGCCTGTGCCTGCGCTTGGTATTGCCCCAGCCCACACGCAGAACCTGGCACTTGGTGCCTCTTTCCTACTTTCCGTTAGATCTAGAGATGTGGGTGACTTCCCTTCTACGGAACGTGCAGCAAGAGCACTATGTCAAATCAAGGTTCTCTCTCTTTGAGTTTCAAAATTTTTTCACAGATTGGTACTTGCATAACGGCTGCTTAGAAAAGAAATCTTTGCCCAGAGGAGCGTGCTGTGTGGCCCAGCTCCCAACGAGGTGTTCAGGCCTGGACATAACTTTTAATACCAAAGTGCAAACCACTTCTGTTTTGATGGAGTTCTGAGAGTTCCGACACCGTTTAGGTAACAGCATGAAATGTTGGCATGTGGCTGAACTCTGTTGATTCAATAGCTGGTAAATATTCCCTGGCCAGCCTTCCAAAAGTAATCTGCCCAGGGGGATGCAGGAGGCTTGGCAGCAAGTAAAGCAGGGCTCTGCAGGGTAGGGGGGTGGTTTCTCATTGAACGTGTCCTCAGGGAGACTGACATGTTTGAAGCAAACGGGAGGCTGGTGGAACAGGTGCACACAGCCAGTGTGCATGTTGTAAATAGATGCTATGATTGCTAGCCTTAGGCTCTGTGTTAGCAATTACTATATCCAAATATAAAAACATTGGAAAATATCAGAGCTGCACAACACAGGACAGCCCTGGGAAGCACAAAAGCCAGGAAACAAAACCAGTGCATTTACAGGTACCTTAACTCCGCATCTTCGTGTTACATGGTTTGCTGTTAGATGCTGGAAAAACAGAGTGTATTACCTCTGGAAGAACTAAATTCTGCAGCAGAGTAATAGTGAGTGCTGCTTATCGTATGGAGCCTTTCCCTCTTTGTAGACAAGTCAGCTAAGAAGTTAATTGTATTTGTGATTGTTTTGCTAAAAATGGTCTGGCGCTGGAGGCTGTCCCAGTGTGCCTCCCCAGCCGAGGGCAAAGCCGTGTCTTTTTGCTACTCTAACGTTGTTCCTTGCTTGATAATACTGCTGTAATGGTACCCAGTAATTTACAAGCCGAGCTGCAACCCTTTGCAGCCTGGGGTCAGATGAGAAGATGCTGACAAGTGATGTTACAAGGTGGGACAAGTGCTTGCCCCTGTGTCTCTCTCACTTTCATGCACTCTTCAGCCTTTGCCCTCAAGACTGAAGCCTTTTGGCCAGGAGGCTCCGTGAGGGCCATGGCTGCTTCTGGAGTGCCTTGTGCAGATTATGTAACAGATAATAAAAACGATTATTGGTAATGAATTATTTAAGATTTTGTTACTCCCCTGTTTTCCTTTTTCCCGACGCAAAGTTTCCCTTACTTTCTGCTATGAGGTCCCTCTTTTTTTAACTTATTACTGTGAGATTTTGCCTTATTCCGTCCTGCCCCCCGCTTTCCATTGCGAGGCCTCCGGGCTTTTAATAGGATTTGGCAGTAACCTTGGTTTGCTCAATCTGCCCTCAAGATCGCTAGCGACCACCCCTTGGTCAGCAAACCCCCTTCCCAAGGTACCTTTTCCTCCTGGGGACTACGCTGCTCACCTGACGTCTCCATGCATCTTACCAGCCTCGGTGGCCACAAGCCAGCGATGCGCCACTGCTCCAGCGGTGTGCTCAGAGGCTCTACCTGGGAGGTGTCCTTTAAACACCCCTAAAAAACCCAAATCCAGCCACACCCCGGTGACAACAACAAAGCCACAAGCTCTACCTCCTGCACCAAGGGCTTCAGAGTCGAGAGGGAGCACCCACGTCCTCGTGAGCACCTGCTGGCAGGGGGCACTGGGTTTCCTCTCTCACCTGAGGCTACCACCCGGCACGGCGCACCATCTAGGCTTCCCCCCCCACCCTCACAGCCAGCTGGGGAGCTTCACAGGTGAGCGAGAACCACTCCCACCAGGGCAGCGTGCCCCCTGGGCTTTGCCGGGGATGTGCAAGAAGAGTTCGTTGCATGTGACAAACTGACAGGGGGCAGGAGGCAATGAAGAGGTCCGCCAGGCAGCTCGCTATCCAAATGCAGACGTTCGTCTCCCCCCCCCCCGAGCTCTCCCCATGGCCAGCCCCACGGATCCCACACAATTCAGCCACCCGCCCCATCTCCCTGAGGGGAGCAGGTTTGCAGGCGCTTGCCTGACCTGCAGCTGCTCCATCTGCTTCTCCAAGGCTGCCACTTTCATCTTCCAGCTCTTCCTCAGCTGCTCCTCTTGCTGCAGCACCTCTGACTTCTCAGAGAGCTCGTTCATCAGCTTGCCGCACCACTCCTGTAACCTGGCCACCTCAGCGTTTTGCCTGCACCAACAGAAGCAGCGTTATTGCAGCCCGCAGGCCAGTCAAGCATCCCTGGCGTTACCCAGGGGGAACACATCCTCCTGTGGGCCTGATAACAGGGCTTGAAACATCTCAACGGTTGTGTTGGCCTGCTTCTCGGACACGCCTGGTCCTTCAGGGATGGGGTGGAAGGAGCTGACACATCAATTTCAAAAGCTCCATTTCCATCACAGGAGACATTCCTTTCTCATGAAATAGAAGACGCATGGATCTGTGTTCCCAGACACAGGAGGAAGCACTCTAAGCAGCTGGAGTCTGCTCTGTAATTAATTGACCACTGTTAATCACCAGCCATTTCAGACTTTCTACAAAAAGAGAGTGCCAAATTCTTCCCCTAGCTCCTGGTTGCTCTGTATGCACCAGGCAGGTCTCGGTTCTCTGCAGCACCGCTCCCATCAAAGAGCCAGCAACATTTCTTCTGAAGTTGGTGAGCACAAGCTCTCCAAAGTGTGGAGAAATGCTGCAGTGCCTTCTGGTCCCCTCTGCCCCCTCCGCTAGCATCAGCACAGGTGACTCCAAAGCAGAGAGGGCTTCCCCTGCCCTTCCACTTGGGAAAAGCATCCTTGTTTCCCCTGCCAGGCCCACAAAAGCCATTTGGCAATCTCTTCCTCACTCCCTCCTCTACCTCCACTTAGCTGGGGCATCTGTAGAAGCACCCTCAAGAAAGGGGGTGGCCAATCATGATGGACAGCCACCCCCAGGGCTTGCCAGAGGGCGGCCCCAGGCTCTGCCCCCCACCCCCACCCCTAGTCTTACTTGCTCTCCATCTGACTTCTGATCTGGCAGAAGGCATCGCTCAGGATGGAGTTCTCCTGCTGCAGGCGAGCCAGCTGCGTGTCGGGGCCATTCCCCAGCTGCTCCTGCAGGGTGCGGATCTAGGGAGAGACCAACAGGGGTTAATGCCGCCGCTGCCAGCCTCTCAGCTCTCCCCTGAGGAGCCCACTCCATGGGCAAGAGGGACTGGCAAGGAAGCCACAGCGAGGTGTCTGCTGATGCTGACAGCCCCTGCGGCTGCTGCATCCCGTGAGGATGCTCCCACATCCCTCTTCTAGCGTGAGCACCACGGCTCAGGAGCACTGCGGGGCTCTCGCCCCTCCCTGAGGCTCTGGTCCCCTCGTCCACCTCGGTCTTCTCCAAAAGACCAGGCAGCTGCCACCGAGGGCCAGCCGGCAGCCAGCGGAGGAAGCTGCAGAGCACCGCGTGGGGCTCACCTTGCCCTGCAGCTGCTGCGTTTCGCTGACATGGTCCTGGTAGCTGGCCTGCATGCGTGCCTGCACCGCTGCCATCTCCTGCTCGTGGGCCAGCAGCTGCTCCTTCAGCTTGCCCTCCAGGGTTGTCGCCTTGGCCCGCTCGGCCGCCAGCTCCTTCGAGGAGAGAAGCCACCCGGTCAGTTTCAGCGTAGGAACTTCCCTGCTTTAAGGGGACTCGAACCAAGTGGCCTCCTAGCTCAGAAGACTTTAAGAAGTGTAACCCTTTCGGCGCTGCCCCCAGGCCCAGCTACACCGTTCCGCACTTACATTTCCTCCTGCATTAAGCTTTGGGCTCAGTGGCCACTGGATGCCACTGTTGTTCCACATTGGGCCAGCTAAGAGACAGGAGTGAGGGCCTGGAATTTTATTCCCCTCCCCGGCCCCAGGATCAACATCATCACATCAAGTTTGCGGCAAAGCAGGAAAACTAAAAAAAGAAAACACCCCCACAAATGAAACACAGACTCCCCCTCCGCCCCCTGCCAAGGCAGGGGTGCTCTCTTGGCCGGCTGGGTGATGCCGTGCCGCTGCCCTGGGCTGCCTGCACAGGCCGGGGTTTAGCGCAGCACTCAGTGCACAGGGTGGCTTCGCCCTCTCCTCTCCTGCCTGCAGGCAGATGGACCTGCTGCAGCAGGGTCCTGGCGGCTGCGGGGCAGGAGGTGCTGAGCACGACGCGCCGGGGGTCCCTTCTGACTTCAACACCCAACAAGAACATGAATCACCTACAAACCTGCAAGACCACCGCATTCCAGGAAACGGACTGATAAGCTAATTAACATACGAAGCGGGGTTTAGGTAACAAATATGTATAGGCGCTAATTGAATATTCATTTGTTTCATTGTATAAATGTGGGATGGTTCGTCACTTCGGGCATGCACGCTTGTGGAGGAGCGATCCCCCGTGCATCTGCGCGCAATAAACATACCTACTTTATAACTTTCAAGTTATAGAATCTAATTCCGCACGTCAGTTTTGGCGAGCCAGCAAGGAGGATTTCTGCTCGGCTGAGGGACCAGCTGCGGAGCGGACGCTCCTAGGCGCGCCCCGGGAGATTTCCTCGGAGGAGCCTCCTCTTCTCAGCTGTTCACCCGGGAGCAGAAGAGAAACCCCTGGATCCACGGATAAAACGGTATGTTTAGTAACGGGGCGGCTGGTGAGACGCACGGAGACGTCCGGCGCGCAGCGTAGTCCCCAGGAGGAAAGGTACCTTGGGAGGGGGTTTGCTGAGCAAGGGGTGGCCGCTAGCGATCTTGAGGGCAGATTGAGCAAACCCGAGGTTACTGCCATTCCTAAAAGCCCGGAGGCCTCGTGACGGAAAGCGGGGGGCGGGACGGAATAAGGCGGAATCTCACAGGAACAAGAGGGACCTCTTAGCAAAAGTAAAAGGGAAACTTTTGCGTAGGAAAAAAGGAAGCTAAAAACTTCCTTTAAGTTGTCTTAAGAATTGGGGAATTCCTAGAATGTAACAACTGAAATAGCGCTCTGTGTCTTGTTTGTTCTATGTGTTGTCTTGTTACATGTTCAAAACTTGGTGTTATGAAATGTATGTTGAAAAATATTAATATTCTGGTAATTCGTGGCAAATAGCGGAAAACTTAACACTCTGCTTAAGACCAGGAAAAATTGTTTTTTGTTTTTTGGTAATTGTTCATTGAAATGCATACTTTGTGAACTGTCAGTGTTCCTAAAAGTTGTACATAAGTGCACGGTACCGTATAACATACTGCTTGTGTGACTGAGGGCTGCCCGGAGAGTGTGAATGGTGTGATTGAGATGCGCATTTTGATTTTCCGTGTATAGCTTAATTATTTTGACTGAGTGTGAGTGCAAGAGTGCTTGAGACGCGCGTTTGAGTGCAAAACAAGTAAGGAGCTCTGTCTGTGTTTCCGACCTTGGGTGGCTAAGGCGGCCGGAGAAAAAGTAATTAAAATTGCAAAATGGGAAATGGAAGGAGTAAGCCCTGTGAAAAATCGCCCTTGGGTTGTATATTAAAACTTTGGAGTGATATCGTAGGACATGGTGGTACCGAAAATAGAAGAAAATTGATTAAATATTGTAATCAGTGGTGGCCTTTGTATAAATTGGAGAGTGATGCGAAATGGCCTCAGGAAGGAGGAATGTTAGATTATAACACTCTCCTGCAATTAATGTTGTTTTTGAGGAGAGAGGGAAAGTGGGATGAAGTATCGTATACAGACATGTTCTTCGTCCTCCGGGACAAACCTGAGTGGCAAAAGGACTGCGGCTTAGTACCCCCTCGGGATCCTATGGTACTAGCACTAGAAAGAGAGGATAGGAGGGAGCGTAAAGGCAAGTTGAAAAGATGTTGCTCAGCATGTAGTATTGGACAAAGGTGTATCAAATTAAACGGAGAACAAGAGCCCGAATTAAATGATTTATTTAATCCACCTTATAGAGTGGAGAGACAAGGTTCGGCCGGGGCTCCCAGTCCACCCCCAGGCGAACAAGAGGAAGAAATTCCACAAGTTATTTATAAAGAAAGCCAAACACCCGCTGCCACACAAGGAAACACAAAAACTGCCATTACGGCTCCAAATAGTCCGGTGTCTTCACGCACCAGACAGAAGTCTGTTTTACAGGCACCCCTCCGAGAAGCTGTGAATCCGGACGGAGGAAAAATGAAAATAAAAGTTCCATTCACGGGTGCTGATCTGAGAGAATGGAAAGAGGCTGCCCGAGAATACCGTAATGATCCGATAAAGACGGCACAGAATTTTAAATTTCTAATAAAACAGCACAATCCTGACTGGAGTGATATACAATTATTATTAGATTGTTTGACTGAAACTGAAAAGCAATTGGTCATAAAAACAGCGGGGGATCTCGCAAAGGAACACTATAATATAAAGGGAGATAATTATAGAGAGTGGTTTCCTTTGTTGGACCCGGAATGGGACCCAAACCACGCCGCTGAAATGGGAAGATTACAGGCATACCAGGAATGGGTATTCAGAGGAATGGAGAAAGCAATTCCTAGAACAATAAATTGGGCAGCGTTATATGAGGTTAGACAGGGTCCCTCTGAAACACCTTCAGAATTCTTAGACAGAATAAGAGATGCAATGCGCCGGCACACGTCTCTGGACCCAAATTCGGAGGTGGGCGCACAGCAACTAATATCCCTCTTTTTAGGACAATCACAGGGGGATATTAGGCGCAAGCTGCAAAAATTGAGACCTCCTGAAAATAGAGACTTGGAAAAATTAGTAGAGGAAGCATGGAGAATATTTAGTAATCGAGAAGAAGGTTACAAGCAGGACCAAAAGAAAATACTAGCAGTAGTAAGAGAAAATGAGAATCAAAAATCTAAAGTTAAATCAAGGCGTGGGCTAACACCCCTGGGTAGGAATCAGTGTGCAATATGCAAAAGGACAGGACACGGGAAAAACGAATGCCCTGAACGCCGACATCAAGAAAATATTAAATGGCGCAGTAATCAAGGGAAAACAATAGCTCACATGGACGGTGTTGCCACAGGGGTTTAAGAATAGCCCCACAATTTTTGGAAACCAATTAGCAAAGAATTTGGACTTATGGGAACCACCTTCAGGAGAAGGGAAAGTGTTACAATATGTAGACAATCTTCTTATTGCAACCAGAACCGAAGAATCTTGTATTATTTGGACTGTGAGCCTGCTGAACTTTCTGGGACTACAAGGATATCGGCTTTCTAAGAAGAAGGCACAGGTGGTGTTACAACAAGTCACATACCTAGGGTACGAGATCAGTGCCGGACAACGGGTCCTAGGGAAGGCCCGAAAAGAAGCCATATGCCAAGCCCCCCGACCACGAACTGTAAAGGAACTGCAGACATTTCTGGGAATGACAGGATGGTGCAGGCTTTGGATATGTAATTATGGCTTGCTTGTTAAACCATTATATTCCCTGATAGCAGCTAATCAGAAGGATCTTCAGTGGGATGCTGAATCAGACAGAGCTTTCCATGAACTGAAGAAAGCCTTGATGTCGGCACCAGCACTAGGACTTCCTGATGTGAGTAAGCCATTTTTCCTATTTTCCCGTGAGAAACAGGGAATGGCATTAGGAATACTGGCACAAGATTTGGGACCATACAGACGGGCAGTGGCATACTTCTCTAAACAGCTGGATGCCACTGCAAAAGGGTGGCCTGGTTGCCTGAGAGCAGTAGCAGCTGTCATCCTAAACATCCAGGAGGCCCGGAAGTTTACCTTGGGCCAGAAAATGACTGTCTTAGTATCCCACACAGTGTCTGCAGTCCTTGAAACAAAAGGGGGGCATTGGCTCTCCCCACAGAGATTCCTAAAATACCAGGCCATAATGGTGGAACAAGATGATGTTGAGATCGTGACTACAAACATCGTCAATCCGGCCTCGTTTCTTAATGGGAATGTTGGCAAATCAGTCGATCATGACTGTCTAGAAACAATCAAAGCCACTTATTCTAGTAGGACAGATCTCAAGGATGTTCCTATTAATGGAGCTGAACATTGGTTCACGGATGGGAGCAGCTATATGCTGAATGGAAAGCGACATTCCGGATATGCTGTTACAACCTCTGAAGAAGTGATAGAATCGGGACCGCTACCAGCTGACACTTCGGCACAGAAGGCTGAAATCATAACCCTTACTCGAGCTCTGGAGAGAGCTCAGGGAAAACCTATAAATATTTGGACTGATTCTAAATATGCCTTTGGAGTGGTACATGCTCATGGAGCAATATGGAAAGAAAGGGGACTGTTAAACTCCCAAGGAAAAATCATCAAACATGCGGAAGAAATTTTGAAACTCCTAAATGCGGTCCAGCTTCCTGAAAGGGTGGCAATTATGCACATCAAGGCACACCAGAAAGTGAGCACAGAATTAGAAAGAGGAAATGAACTGGCGGACAGGGAAGCAAAACAGGCAGCCAGAAAAGCAATCAAGGTAGAGGGTGCGCTAATACCCGATGGACAAATATCTCTAGAAGGTAAACCAGACTATACTAAAGAAGATCACAAACTGATTTCTGACCTAGAGGGATCATATAATGAGGAAGGGTGGGCTGTAATCTCACATGGGAGAATAGTGATTCCTTCCTACATGGTATGGTCAGTAGTTTGGGAAGAACATAGAAAAAGGCACTGGGGGGCAGAAGCTCTATATAAGGATCTCACTAAAAACATAATAGCACGAAATTTGTATACTCCTATTAGACAAGTAACCCAACAATGTGATCTTTGTCTCCAGACTAATCCCAAGATTACCAAGGGGCCAAAGTTGGGAAAAATTGGGAAAGGAAATGTTCCAGGGCAACATTGGCAGATTGATTTCTCGGAACTTCCTAAAAAAGGGGGGTATCGATATTTATTGATACTAACAGATACCTTTTCAGGTTGGCCAGAAGCCTTCCCGTGCAGAACTGCTAAAGCCCGGGAAGTGACCAAAATACTGCTCCAAGAGATAATACCTAGGTTTGGAGTCCCAGCGGTAACGTCCTCGGATAGAGGACCACATTTTGTGTCCAGAATAGCGCAACAGATCAGCCACCATCTAGGAATAGATTGGCAATTACATACCCCATACCGACCACAATCAAGTGGCCAGGTGGAAAAGATGAATCATCTAATCAAACAACAGATCGTCAAGCTAGGTCAAGAAACAAATCTAACTTGGCCCCAGTCTTTGCCATTAGCTCTTACACGAATTCGAACTAGACCAAGAGCAAAAGAGGGGCTTAGCCCATTTGAAATTTCGTATGGACGACCCTATGGGGTACAAAAGGGGACATCTTCACAGATTGGTGAAGAAACAATGACCTCCTATATGGTGGCACTAAACAAACAATTAATGAGAATTAAGAAGCATGTGATGGGAACACGCAGTAGGGGTCTGGATGGACCTGTTCATGATATACGACCAGGGGACTATGTATACGTTAAGTGTTTTGCAGATAAAACCCTGGAACCACAGTGGACCGGACCTTTTCAAGTCCTACTCACCACCTACACTGCAATCAAGGTTGAGGGACAGAATTCTTGGATTCACCATACCCGGATCAAGAAAGCCCCTGCAACTTCGTGGAGAGTAACCCCAGATAAAAAAGAACTGAAACTCAAATTTACTCGGACAAATGGGAACAATGTGGGTCGCAAGTAAGTGAACCTGAGCGGTTGTGGATCCACCATATGGGAAGGGCACCACAACAAACAATATAGAACAAAAGAGTCTGGGACTGAGCTAGTGGCCAGTCTTGCCCAATTTGTTATCAGTAAGCCCCAACTCAAACAAAGATATTTTTGATCAAAACAGATTTTATATGTATATATGAGAAACGTTTAGATTCTTAAAATGATCAATAGTGGGTTTAAACCATTTGTGGTTTTTTGTACCCTCTCTCTTGCCTACAACCAAGAGCCTGATAACTGGCCTTGGAATCATGCCCAGAAAAAACACACTGGAATAATGGGAAAGGTGGACTCAAAGATGAAACTAGCTATGGTGGTTTTTTCTGAAAATGAGGTGTACCAAAGAAATCAATGGGATCGGGAGGATGTACACAAAGTCGACCGATTATGGGGAAAATTAGGAGATAGGATAAAAGTAGGGTGTCAAACGTATAATGAAAAAGATAACACCAAGATTTCAGGAGACATCCTGATTAATGTCAGAAAGGTAGATAAGGAATTTACCCTTCTAAATACAGCCATGTGCTTTAATTCACGGGAATGTTGGCACAATTTTACCTTAACCGAGCCCATCTTTATAATATGCCTAGGAAAGGAATCCCCAAAAACAGCTCTGACTTATAAGATCAAAATAACAATCATGCTAACCACTGTTCCTACCACCACCACAGTTACAACAACCCCATTAACGCTTGCTCTTAAGTTAACTAAACCAAATCCAGCCGATCTATCAAAACTACAACAACCACTAAAATCTTCATTATTGGCATTAGGGGCGCACCAATGGTTGATATCAAAGGTACTCCCCAGGTGGGAACAAATAAACATGGAATATCATCAACTCATCACTAAGGCGTTAGGTGGTTTACAGGATGACGTCGCCCTGGCTCTAAGTTGTATCCAAGCCCAAATGTGGATGCAATCAATAGCTGCATCCATAATAAGAGAAGGAGAGGAAGGCATATTTCCTACGGAAATTTGAAAGATGGTTTGGGACAATGGTACGGAAGTAGAAAGAAAACTCCAGTCATGGTGGAATATGGTGAACTTTACCTACGACGCCAACACACACACAATCACAGCTTTTGTATTAACCATACATAATGCAGTAATAATTACCATACACCCCATTGTAGCCCTTGGAATTAACCATAATGGGGTGCTCCTGTACCCTTTTGAACATAGAACATGGGCCAGAAAGATAGGCGACAAGTGGCAAACAGTAGATTTAGAATCTTGTATTATGCGAGAACAGCAGGGCTTCCTCTGTGAAAGCAATACTATAATGGCCCAGGATACTTGTTTAGATACAGATCAGAAAATATGTCATTTCGAGGCCAGACCAAATGCAAACTTGAAAACAGTAATTACATATGCAGGGAAAGGATGTGCGTGTTTGAGAACTAAGTGTAACACAATAACCGTAGATGGGGAGGTAAAGGAGACTGCACAATATTCAAATTATTGTATTTGTAATTTTACTACTATAACAGGATGCGATTTTAGTTACTCAGCCCCAGTAGTGTCTCATCAATTCTTAAAATCCAACTTTACCCTATCACAGATGATAATTCCTACCCCCATAGGACTAAATATAAGTAGTATAAAAGAACTATTAAAACATGCAGATTTACAACGTATACTGAAAGAAACCAAAGAAAAGGGACATGAAACTCTTCTTATGATCCATCATGATGTAGAGGGGATCAAGAAAGTTTTAAAAAAGGTAGAACAGGATGGAAACCATAATTGGTGGGATACTTTCTTTGGCTGGTCACCTTCTGCAACAGGAATTCTTAACACTATGGTACACCCCATTGTGATCTTATTGATCAGTTTAGGAATTTCCTTAATACTAACCATTATGTTATATTTGTGGGTTTGGAGAATGTTTAAAAGGGTAACACTTAAGTATGATGCTTTATATCATTCGGGAAGGCTGCTTAAGTAAAAGAATTTACTTAGTTTGATAAAAAAGAGGGGATTGATATGGAGAAATAGTGTGAAATGGGGACAATGGACATCGATCGTGATTGTATATGTCTGCTCAAGGAATGTGGGTATGGTGACTAGTCATGGGTGCGGTGTCTGGTCACATAGGCACACAGCTTTGAGGAGACAACTACAGTTTTTGAGGAGACGCCTGCCCTTCTTCCTCTAACAAAGGGGCTATTTAAAAAAGAATGAGAAAAGGATGAGAGATATTCCAATGCTATCTAGAGGGAGGGAGTGCTAAGTCTCCTTGCTGGATTAGATGGGATGGTCACAAGGACATGAATCACCTACAAACCTGCAAGACCACCACATTCCAGGAAACGGACTGATAAGCTAATTAACATACGAAGCGGGGTTTAGGTAACAAATATGTATAGGCGCTAATTGAATATTCATTTGTTTCATTGTATAAATGTGGGATGGTTCGTCACTTCGGGTATGCACGCTTGTGGAGGAGCGATCCCCCGTGCATCTGTGCGCAATAAACATACCTACTTCATATAACTTTCGAGTTATAGAGTCAAATTCCGCACGTCAGTATTACTCAACTAACAGGCACTTAGCTTTGTTTATTTACATTGCATGGCTTCTTTATTCAAGCAAGATTTATTCCTTAAGGTTGGATTAAATCTACACTTAGGCTCATTTTTATATTTAAAGAATTATTGGCCTTATCATCAAGCGTTAGGAGAAGGCAAATCATACGGGTTTTCTGAGCTTGTTTATGGCGCCGCTTGTTACTTGTCTTTCTACTCCACACCAATGCTCACATTATAGGTAGATTTTTTTTACCTCTTAATTTTATACCCTAATACAGACATTTCCAACAAAACCTGTAGCTGTACAGTAGTTCTAATTGTCTGTTATTCATCTTTTCCTTCTTGTGAAGGAGTTGATACTGACTATTATCAGTAACACGCTCCAGGAGTAAGTGGATAGCAGTTTTACAACAGCGTATCTGTTTCTCTGACTAGTCACCTAAAGTTCTGTCCCTTTCTGTGCCATTCTTAGCCTTCCCTTCCCTGCCTCAGGAACGCTGCAGGTTCAATGTTCTAGTATGAAAGTTACCAGATATGGTTTTAGAAGTTAAAATTAAAAGCATGTGCTGCTATGTTGTATCTAGAAATTAACAGCAAGATTTAGGTTTTAAAGCTGAGAAATACTGTGCTTAGTTCTCAGAAATATCGACAAACTTGCCTCTGTATTTTTCATTAAGTATATTCAAACGTGATATGAAGTGATCTGTCTTTTTATGGCCCGCCCCAAAATTGTTTGAGGATCTTCAAAAGCTATTTAAAGTAGAAGAGGGGTGGTAGAAAGTGCTTTTAAAGTATAAAGCTCCTGAAGTATTGTGGGTAGGAAGGTTAAAGTAAGTTAGGTACAGAACAAATGTATCTTTGTGGTTCTTCCTGAATAATGGTTTTCCATGACAATTTGCAAGTGACACATTCGCTGAAAAGCACCTTGAACATGTGCCACTCATAATAAAGGGGCAACATTAATGTCCAAGGTGTAAAGTATGAGAGTGTTCCTGTTTACTCCTGTCTCTGCTTAGAACAGTTTTCTACTTAGTCTTCCTTTGTATTTTAAGTTTCTTTCTATACAATGTCTTCAGAATGCTTCTAGCATTTAAACACATTTAAAATGTAAATACATTTAAGTTCCTTGTTACACTTCACAGGATTGTCTTGTGTTTGCTGCTAATAAAAAAGTGTTAAAACAAAAGAAACAAAACAAAAAACCTTCTGAGGAAATTTTTTCATGGATTAAAGTTTTGTATAATGACTTTACATGTAGAACTAAATCATTTAAGCATGAATGTGATGTCTGCTTTTTTGTTGTTTTTATGTAACCTGAAGATGTGTTGCAGTATGCTGAACAAGTGTTGCAATTCAAACTCGGATATAAAATTTGCAAGTGAAATTTTTCTACAGTAAAGAAAGAAAAATTGTACTGCAGTGACTCAGATTTTTACAGAGTACTAACCTTTTCCAAGATTGCAAGTAATATATTTGAATTAAACTTTTGTTCCTCCTTCAGATTGCTTTGTGGAGGTGAAGAGGGATATTTTAAACGCATGCTGTGTGGAACTGCTGATTTATATGTGTACCTACAATTGTGTTTTGGAATGTCTTCAGTAAAGCAATTTTTACAAATGGAAGTAAGTCAGTTTTATCTGGAACAATTCTATATTAAAATTTTTAAAACAGCACTCATGGATTTGATGTTATCTTTAGGAAATACACAGGCATAAAGTCATCAAACAACATGTTCTTGTGCCCTGATGTTTTTCCATATGATAATACTGAAACATGTCAGCTTCATTTGTTGCAGGAAACAGAGGGCTTGAAGGAACAGAGCACCGAAAGCCAAATCCCATCCCATAGCTCTTCAAACTTACTTTTCCCTCTCTCATCCCCACCCCGCAATCATATTTCCTGGAGTTCCCATCCATATTTGCATTCTTCTGGTCTCTCTGTTCTTTTTTTCTGAATCATACTTCTGGGTTTTTTTTGTGAGGAAAAGAACTGCTGAGAGAATGCCAAATAAGCACAACTACTGTTTGTTGCCCTTGCAGTTCCTTCAACAGCCTTCAAAGTACTGAAGATTTCTTGGTTAAGAAGTGTTACACGACAAGGTTTATCAGCTGTGCAGTGTTCCCTGGCCAAGTTGGGAAAGGGTTTGTCAGAGGACTACATACTCTGCCTTATTTTATCTTAAAAGAAAAGTAGCTCTTCCTTGGTACCGTATTCAAACTGCCCAAACTGGTTTGGGAATGGTAGACTAGTGTGATGCTTAACTCTCCTCAAATGCTGCACAGCCTGGCTTCTGTTCCCATTTGATGTCTGCAGCTGGACGCTGAGTGTAGTCTTTCAGCTTCCAATGCTACTCATTTCCTTACTCCTTCCATATGTAAATAGCAGTTGTATGGGCTCTATTCTCTTGCTTTCCCTTTTCAGTTTGATGATTGTAGAACCCTTTTAAGGGGCTGTTGAAGGAAAAGAGTCTCTTATGGAGCCATCCAGCAACATGACTTGGTTATTTGGTACCATCAGAGACAACTGAAATACGACTGAAACACATTTTGTAAGTAAAAAGTGATGCTGTGGTCAATGGAGGAATTTTGAAGAACAGTGTCCTAAATCTGTCTCCTCTGGAGGTTACAAGTCCACAACTAGTTACTTACACTATGAACAAAACATATTCTTGGATTAATTTATCTGATCTAGTGACATATGTAAGATCATATCTAGTTGACTGGGGAGAGTTGTGTTAGGTCATAGCGATCCTCTCATTCCTACTTCATCGCTTCTCAGCTTAACTGTGGCAGTTCAGTGTATGTGGCATGAAGTTACCAGCATTAAAGAAACGTCGGTTCTGTTGTAGGTGTCCTGCTGTAGCACACTGGGTATCTATACAGAAATGATGATTTATCTCCGTCTCTGTGGAGTCTAGAGAACATCTCTTCCAGAAACCACTTGAGAAATCTTCAGCGCCTGGTCCAACACTCCCAATCTGTTGACCTTTATTTCTTAAAGAGATAAACATACAGCAGAGTGTATGCGTGAGATTATACACATGTGTAAACACACATTAGGTTATTTTTTTTAAAGAAAGGAAACCTGGTGGTGTGTGATCAATGTACTTGGATGCATATGCTTCTTTTGAGGGTGAAAGGTATTAGGTGTGCTTTTTAATGATGATCAGTTCAAGAGCTTGTATTAACTAGAATTCCTGGAACTCTTCAGCCATTATACAGAGACTGGCATGTACTCAGTCTCTGTCAGGTGTAAATTCAGCATATGCAAGTGATGCAGCTGCTAACCTCCAGTACGCCTGCAATAGAGATTTTTCACTTACTGATGTTTGCCTAGAGTCTAAAAATCAGTATGACTAAAAATGTATGTTTTCAAATATGCTAGCCTGTGATGTAACCTAGAAGTCACCATTATCACCTAAATCATACCTGATTTCATCTGCTCATTAGCTGTGTTTTCTTGCTCAGAATCTCTCACTGTCTTCATTTCCATCAAAACAGGCAGCTGAGTGGGAAACTTGGGGACTCCTCTGTCTGCTTATTTTTACCAAAGGAACTTCTGTCATTTCATAAAAACTCTCATTTTTTGATTCAAGTACAGTTTTATTTCTTTTACTTATAACACTTATGTGTGTTTCTAGAACAGTGTATGTAGATTTGGAGAACAGGAGGAGAAGGGACGACAAGAGGTCACCTGCTCTATACAGCAGCCTAAGGACAGGCTTATCTCTCTACATGGGTGCCAATATTTTCTGTTAAAACCTCTATGATTAAGGTTTTAAAACAGCCCCGGTCAACACCACTTGTAATACTTTACTGTCCTTACTACTAAAAAGGATTTCATAAGGCTGAGTATCTTCTTTTGATATCTTTAGTAGCTAATACAAATTTCCCTTAAGCTTATTAGTTGTCCTATCCACTGTGGACATGAAAATTGCTCTCGCTTTATGCAGCAACCTTTTGCACGTGTGGTACACATTTGCACATCACATCTCTCTCCAATTTTTTCCTTTCTTCAGATAAACTGGTTAAATTCAATTTATCTATCTTTTCCTAAAGCTAGAAACCGTGATCACCACTCCTGGTATTTCCCCTACCTCCATATTTCTCAGAACTTTCTTAAAGGATAGAGCCCAAAACTGTACATGGTACTATTGGGCTTCTTTTCTAAAGTTGCTTTATAATAATGTTTACACAGATATCACGGTCAACTTGCCTAGTAATTCCTCTAGAGCCTGTGAGACTCTATGCCTCTGCTGAACTTTGTTCCAGTCGCAAAGCAAGCTGTGCAGTGACACCATCTGGTTTGGTTTTGCCTATAGAGTTCTTCCGCATTTAAATTGCTGTTTCAACCTAATTCAGTTTAAGCTGCTTTATACAAACTCTCTCCTTTCCTTGTAATAGCTTTGTGTCCTCATTCGGTGCTGCCCACACAAGACTTCTCCTGTTTTCAGGAATAGAGCTGGCGTTTCTCCCACACGAAACGTTTGTGGGGAGGGGGCTCAAAGGCTGTTGTCTTACGCAAGCAGCTTCTTTCTTACAGACTTCCATGAAACTCCATTTTATCTTTTTTTCTTTGTCAGTAATCCAGAATAAAAGGTTAACAGGAACTGTAGAGTTACATATAGCTTTACAAGCAAGAACTTAAATAGTTAGGCATACTGACTTCAAGGGGGAAGTCAGGATAAAAAAAAATGTAAACCAAATAATACTGTGGCTAAGAGATGAAAAACATATTACTGTTACTGCATTTGTGAAAATGGCAGCAATTTTTATGGTAAGTAATATTTTTTTCTCAAAGTACTACAGTTGAATGTGATTTACAGAAATGAGCTGTGGTGTTTTGTTGGGTTTTTCCCCCTTTTCCCTGTTAGTGGGCAGGAAAGAATCAAAGTGCAGGGAGTTTTTTATTGCTGCATTTGAGTATGGTCTTTTTGAACAACCTGCCTGCCGAGTTTGTTAGGAATCTTACTTAGATGGCACTGTTTGTTACACTTGTTAATAAAATATTGCCAAAGAGTAGCTTGAAATGTGTAGGTGAAGTTGCACTGATAGCTGAGCTGATTTCACAGCTCAGCAGTGCCAAACAAAAATCTTCCTCTTTTCTGCCGGTGTGCCTTCCACCTCCCCTTGTATAAGCTTCATTCCGAATGCTCTAAGATGCTGCAGCTCGCTAAACTATTAGACAAAAGAACAGTTCTTTGCCAGATTGTGGAGCTGGATCAGCTTAGCACAAGGGCTAAAGAGCACCAAAAATGGCTTAATGCGGAACTAGAAGTTGGTGCATGGGGAGGAAGGAGGGGTTTAGGTTTTGAAGAGGAGCTGATTCTTCATCCTTTAGTGGACCTGAGCTATTGAGTTGGCTCCAAGGTATGCAATGCTACCCTTTGAGAAGCTGAATTGTACAACATGTTTTTCAGGAAAAAATGTTGCGCCCAGAAGTTGTGGTAAATTCTTCTGAGTCCCTATCATGTGTCCGCCTGCCCCCCCCGTCAAAACTAAATGCATGATTTGAGTCGATGTGGCCTCTTTAAGACTATATGTATTTTCTTCTGATCTGTTTCTGTTATTTTTTAGAAAGGCTTGTCTTTTTTAGTTGTTGTTGTTTGAATTGCTGATGCAGTAGCTACCAGAAGGCGGAAGATGACCTCACCAAAAGCCAAGAAAGGCACAGCATCCAGAAGGGGAGTCCAGAAGTAAATTATAGATGGAACAACAAATTAAGTTGCTCTTTGGCTTACCTCTGGGTTGTCTTTTTTTTCGGTTACCGTAGCACTGGAATCTATTTCTTTCCTTTTAAAGTGATGAATCCTGAAAACATTAATGTTGTTTGTACCTGTTTTGAAGAATAGATGTTTTATTAAAATAGATGTTTATTAATTAGATTTTTTATTAAAATATTTGCATAATTTACGAATACTTCAATACGAATGCAAAGTTTTGCCAACTTTGAAGTGAGGATGTGTTTTCTTTATACACACAAATCCATATCTTACAGGCAAACTGAAGTGTTTTTTTCTGCTTTATAATGTAGAAATAAAGTTTTATTTACTTTTGTTGTGGGTACTTTATAAAGAACAGTGGTGTTGCATCTGATTTCTTCTAATTTTGAGTAAGTCCTATTGAGGGACACTTAGATGTACACCAAGAGGAAGTCTGAAATGGTAGAGACACCTTTTAAATATTTTTCAAGTGTTTAAATAAAAAAAGAGAACGTAAGACAAAAATCACGTCCTTGCATTCCAGTTTGTTACAAAATAAGTTTAAACAATTATTTGGAGAACAGGTAGTGAATGTTAGTTATTTTTTTCATAGTATTTGTGTTTGTGTCACTTTTCTAATTATTCAGATTTTCTCTGGAAAGGAGGAGACCAGCATTTCAGACATAGAGCCCAGGGAAAAGAAAAGAACAAACCAAAATCCAAGGTCCATTCTCAACTGCCCCCTCAGGTTTTCTTTTTATGTTAGTGAAAAGTTGTAATTATTAATAATTTTGTAAAGTGTCTAGTTCAAGTGAAAGCTTGACTTGCATGTGCTTCTCATAACAAAATAATGGTTTACCTTTTTTTCATAGTTGAGAAGCATGTAACCTTCCAAAACCTTTCTTAAAAGTACTTCCTTGCCTGGCTTTGAGTCTTGTTTTCAGAGTTGTAAGTAAAAAAATGCAGTGTTTAATTTTGGTGTGAAGTACCACTACTTCACATTTAGATACTGCAAAAAAAAAAAAAAAAAAAAAAAAAAAAATGTTAGGGCATGAGCGTTATTCTTATCAGGGAGACTGCTTTATGAAGTTCGGCAAACCAAAACGAATGCCTATGAGCCAGTGGGTGGTGTATTTGTGTGGATGCCCAGTGGTATGCTTGCTTCATTTTATGTCTGAATTGCTACTGAAATAAATATGTTGTAGCATAAAATGTTGAATGAACGCCGAGGTTATGTTTTGAAAACAAGGGAATCCATTGTTTTGAAATAAAACTGGAATAACATATTTAAAAGTTCATTTCTACTCTGACTGCTATACAGACTCAATCAGCAAAGTGTGGCTGGTGACTTTCAGCATAGCATGCTTTTCTTTTCAGATGCAAAACAGGACTGCTAAAGCCTCTCTCATATTTAAAACTCCTCAAACCAAACTATCATTTTAATGACTTCATTTAATCATTTTGTTCAAAAAGTATGTTACACTATTCCGAAGAACTGTTGTCAGGAAAGCATATTGTATTCTCTTGCTGTCTTGCATACTCAAAGTTAATGTCATTCTTTTGTACTTTAGTTGTTTGACATTTCAGTTGTTTTAGTAACTTATTTACCAGTAAACTTTCTCTCTTTATTTTGAAGTTTACAAGGAGTGTGTTTTCTTTTGAGACTGCCAAAGCCAAATGCAGGAAACACAGACATTTTCATATATTTGAAAAGAATGTTCTGAGGTGCAGATTTCGTAAGCCACCCCTGCCTCTTCCCACCCCAAAAAAGTCCTGGAAAAAGTTTGTACTGACAAGTGTTCTGCGAAGAAAAAGGGTGCTTTCCATCCTAGGTGAATGTTGTTTCAGGGCTTGCCTTTGCTCACAAGAGACTGCAAAGCTACAGTCGTGGCAAGCAAGAACGCCTTTGGCTCACTGTGACCTGCAATGATGTTTTAAAGCGTGGGATGGTCAGGATAAGCGAAGTGGAAGGCTGTGACAATCCCTGCAGTACTACTGTACATACCGCATACTGTATGTGCTTGCACACGTGTGTGCTGTTTTGCAGAACAGGGATAGGGAAACGGTAGGATTTTGTTGCCATCCCTGTTTGAAAGTAAAGCCCCCGACACAAAAGAAGCAAGCTGTCTTTAGACTGCATTTACGGCTCTTGGTGACTGCAGGTGTGTGTAAATATTAGAGAACAGCAGGGTCCTGCATTCCCAGAGCCACTTGAGCAGTGCCGTGAAGACAAGTGTCCTTACTGGTATTGCAGTCATACTCCCAAGCTCTCCTGCTGTTTCCAACCTGTGCGCACAGCCGTGAAAAAAATGGACTGACATTTACAGCACAGCAGGGAGACTCTTGAGTAGGGAATGTTAAAGACTCCGCTACCTATGTTTCAAAGTGGCCGCTATACATGATAAATCTTGACAGGAGAACTAGTCGGCACTTCAGCTGATGGTGTCATGAGGCTATTGATAACGAAGCACAGAATGCTTCTTTTAGTGCTTGACCGCTTTGCAGACATTGTTTCTATTTTTTTTTCCTTAATCTAAAATATCTGGCGAGAGAATCAAATTCAGGATGGGTATAAGATATTTTTTAGATGGTGCTTCTTTGCTAATTTTTACAGGAATAAGTTAATACAAAATATTAACATAATTCCCGATGTCTGTTACAGCTAGCATTAAGGAGGGTCAGTTACTTTCCTGAGTAGTTTGACAGACTTTACTCACTGTTTTATCCTAGTGAGCTGCCAGATTTGGGATGCCATAATAAGAGTAATGCAATTAGGTTTTCTGCACGTTGTCTGGTTGACTTCTTAGTTAAGAGTTTCTTTCCCTTTGGGAATAAGACTAGACAGCCTGTCATTTGCTATTACTAATTCTTCCTAAGTTTATCACTGGAGCTTTTTTTGTAATTAGCTATCTTAGTTGGCTCTTAAATTTTAATAGCCAATTGAAGCTACATTTTAGCCAAGTTCCATACCTAAATTGCATTCAGTCCATTAACAAAGTTGGTTAAAAGGCTCTTAAAACAAAAGCCAATAGATGGTGGTTAGCACTTCCGTGTTTGCAGCAGTAGCAGTACCAGCCTCCAATGAACATTCTCAAGAAATGGCACTTCCTTCTAGCAAAGGAAGAGAACAAAGAATCACCAAAATTTGTTTTGGGAACAAAGGCTGATTATGCAGAATACTTGTAGAAAAAAAATAAAATTGAAGTGCGTCTTTTCTGGAAGAAGGTGGGGGAGATGCAGAAGGGAGAAATTAATGGTTCTGCTCAGACTTGACAGGTTCTGGAAAAGCCAAATAAATGAAGTTACGTTTTTCTCCATTTCAGCTGATCAAAATTATTAGCAAAACCATCTGAAGCACCTTGTGGTGGAATCGTCACCTTGCTGAGTTTAGTTTGTAAAACATCCTGCCAGACATTAAAAAAACTGTAAGCATGCCAGCACATAGGCTCAGAGCACCGCTTCTCTAGTTGATAGACCCTATAATTTTCTTTTATACTGAAGACCATGGCTGGATACCTCAGCCTCCCAAATAATTTAATGTAACATCAGTCTGAATTTTTATCCCTAATAACACTTGTTTAAATTAGATTTTTCTCCTCTTTTCTTTCTTTAAGGTATAGACAGGAGATTAACAGCCTTTGGATCATCCCATGACAAATAATGGCTTTCTTAGACTTTTCTGCTTTTTAAAAAATAAATAAATCTTTACTGCTGTGAAGACATCAAATATTAATACTGCTACAGTTTTAATACAGAGTCTACTAGTTGCTGATGAGTTGTTTCAAGGATGGTTTGCAATGCCCTGTATGTGTGACGATAGGTAAGTGTCAGTGGCTTCATTGCAGGAGGTGTGAGGCAAACCCCAGATTATGTCTGAATAATCAGTGTGTGTGTGTATCTATCTATCTATCTGTTATCGATTTGTTAATAAGTTAAGATTGATTGATTATATTAGATTGATGATTGATTTTATAAAATCATTTAATAGAATTAAAATATAGAGGAATAAGAAAATTTTTATGGAAAATTTACAGCTATATAGTAGAAGTAGTTATGACATCTTTTGTACGTCCTGTACCAAGGCTAGAAGAAGGGCCTGGAACTATTGTGAAAACTTAGGTAATAACTTTAGGGTTGAAAGGTTCCTTTGTACTTAACCAGTCTTCTGTACGCAGAGGTGTATTGAAATGTCAGAGTATGAGATGAATGGGAACTGGGGAGAGTCGACTGGAACAGCTTGTAGGTGCCTGCCAAGAAACTGTGAACTTTAGTAAAAGGTAATTCCGGCAGGGGGAGATCGCGACCACCGACTCACATACCACCTACCCAAATCGTACCCTAGACCCATTTCTAGACCTTTCTAAGCTTTACTGCGCAGAATCGGATATAGGAGGAGAGTATGTAAATGATTTACGGGAAATGATATGATTATGCATGAATATTTAATGAATATGTATGAATAAGTTCTCTATATGGAATCTGATTTTGGGACCTTGTGTGCGTTGATCGTGAGAGGACTCGCTCACGCACCTGGCCGTCAATAAAGAAGTGTCTGCTTATCTACATCACATTGGTGTCGATAAGTTCTTCATTCCGAGATTTCGGTAACATATCTATCTATCTATCTATCTAACTATCTATCTATCTATCTATCTATCTGCTTTTACCAGCATATATAGTGGGACATCTAAATTAGAGTTTCCAGAGTGCACCACTTCCATTGTTCAATAAGACGTAGAGCTGGAGCTCTTTGAACATGAGTTGGATCCTGTTGCTTGTAGCTGACCTGCAGAATCAAACCGACTGGAAATGCTCTGTGGCAGTAAGTGCCGGTTCCTTCATCTCTCTTGCTGTTCTGGGGGTGCTGGGCTCTCTGTGATGATGCAGTACTCAAAGGGGGAAGGAATCTTATCTGTCTGAAGGTTGATTTTCACGATGTGCTTTCTCACAGGTAGGGAGAAAGCAGATGCGGTGGGATCAACTTCTTTGGAAATTCCTAGAGTCCTAGTTGATCTCATGGATAGCTTTATGCAACCGCATGCTAACTCACATGCATTTCAGCTTTCTTCCCCCATATTTTCAAGACTGAGCAGCTGAAGATTTAGAAAGGTGATTCTATGAATTCTTGCTTCATTTTAGGCCTTCTTTATCTCTATAGATGATACCTCTATAGCAACAGTTTTGGGGTTTTGCGTGTTTTGTTGTTTGTTTTTTTTTTTTTTCCTTTTCTCCTGAAGTGATACATAAAAAAAAGGGAATATACTATTTCTGTGAACAGTTTTGCCTGGATGCAGAGTAAGCCGGACAGCTTAGAAAAATGCAGCAGCTCTAATTGGATGCTACAGACTAGTTTTTCTCTGCACTGATGGGCCATGTTTTTAAACATGAAGTCAACCAGCAGTATTGCACTTGTACTTCTTTCTAGTTGTCTGTGTTTCATTTTATCTCAATCCAAACCTGTCTTCTTTCAGACTAGAGCATATCCTGCTCATACAGGCTTTCATGCCAGATTTTAATGCCCTTGCATCTAGGTCTACTGCATACAAATAACTGAAGCATTTTCAAATGGACCTCAAGTTCCACAGCTCCTAAGCTGCTGACAAGTGAATCCTGACAGCTTTTTCTCCATCGTTGTGAATGCTGCAACAAGCCAAAATTGAGGTTTTGCATTTTCTCAGGGATATCCCAAACAGTAAAAGAGTTGTGGAGGAACTGTTATTTGATGGGAGAAAGATTGCCTCCCGTATTTCTGCCCCTTGTGTTGGAAGGTCAGCTTTCCAACCCTGCAGACCTTAGCTGCTGTGATGGGTTTTCATAAGTATACTCGAAAGAAAAGTGACAAGAGCACAGTGAGACAGCTGTGAAGTGTAGTAGAAGTGAAAAGAAAATAGACGTTTATGAACTTTCCTGAACTAATTCCTTTTGCCAAACCACTCCAGACAGGAAGAAGCTGGCACAGTGGTAATCTGCATCTGCAGCTCCTGAGAGAAGGAAAATGCTGCTTTGGCAAATGGAGCAAGAAACCTAGAAAATTAAGGATTAATATGTCCATTTATAGAGAAGCAGTGAGAACACAGTAAGATGAAATACAACCAAGGAGGATGCATTTAGAAGACAAAAGAGCCCTGGAAGGGAAGGTACTTAGCTTTGTTCAGAATGCAAACTATAACACGCAGTTCTTGGAACTGGTGAGTTGCGCAGCTGAATGTTAAAAGAAATTAGTTCATACCACAAGAAATACACAATCTGTGCCTTGAAAACCTGAAGGTACTTTTCTTTTCTGCCAGGAGAGGAGTGGAACACTGGATCTACTTGAAAGTAAGTAACCCTCCAGCTAATTTTATCGATCTGCTGCTAAACTTCAACAAAAATAGTTTTATTAATAAACTGAATTCCTTTCTGAAAACAGATATATCTATACAAAATAAAAATGCCTTTATTCCTGCTTTCTCACTAATCTGTTGTTATGGAGTTGTTTCCTTTGGAACGGTGAAGGTGGATCTGCACTAGCACATGTGCAGTCCCTGACTCACTTCTAATAACGCTTGGTGATAGCCATAGTGACAGGTATAGAGCAAACGGCACCACATTCAGTAGACAATATGGTGCTGAAAATATCTGGACATGGTCTAACAACTAGTTCCTTTTGTCACCGCTGGAGCTGATGATCAGTAATTTGTAGGATTTGGGGGGGTTTAATCAGTGTTGTCAAACCTGGGATGAGGTGGAATTTAAAACTCTCTCTTATCCGGACCAAATGTTATCCAGACTTGATATACCACTTGAGAGACTGACATCTTTTGCCTCTGTTATCTTCATACATTAGCTGGTTCCATGTGCGGCAGTGAGTTACCTCACTGATTGCTTATTTCCTTTCCTCAGGTCAAAGCCCTCCTAAAAACAGCTTTGAAACTTGTCATCCATTTCTGGTGTAAGTGCAACACAAGGTTTTCTTTAAATCTGACCAGAATACTTTTTTCTCTGTGTGGAAACTAGTTTTGGGGGTGAATTCCATTGTTTATATGGAAAGCTTGAGTTTTCTGAGGTGGTAGTGCCCAAAATACCATTTGAAGCCGGTAAGAGCTGCAGTTATCCAGTATCACTGAAAATCAGGTTTATGTTCCTCTAAAAATATACCCCTTGCCTATTTTATTTTACTGCAAAGACAACTGCTGTTGCTGTGGCGTTGCCAGATGGAGCTGTACATAGACTTGGGGCAAGTGGAAATGTTGAGGGGAGCATTTGGGAGGGCAGGGAGTCCCTGCTGGTAGCAGCACTTGCCCTGCCAGGGGACAGAGCAGGCTTTGGGAGGGGGTGCTGGGGAGTCCCTTGTATCGCTTCTCTGCAGGAGCAGCTGTGGCAGGGTTACCTGGACGATGACCTTAATGAGAGGAGGTTTCTTGTGGGGCATGCATCCCCAGGAGAGGCTGCACTTGAGATCTGACCTTTGTTTTCCTTTCACGCCGGGTGTTTCTGGGCCTTGAAATGCTGCTGCGGGCTCAGATGGACAGTTAAGGCAAGGAGGGATTAGCTCCCAGGGACAGGGGTGTGTAGTAAGAGTTGGGCTCTCTCAAAACACAAACCAGCTTTGTGGGCCGAGACTAGCAGGACTAATGATGGGCATTTCTGGAGGGGTTTGCACCTTCAGAGCTCTTGGCAAATGTCAGCCAGTTTGCCTGCTGCCCTGCAACTGCTGCTCACTGGGAAGGAGAAATCCTGCTCTCCCAAGTGAATGCTCCTCCCCAGCTGCTTTTCAGCTGACTTTGCCAGCAAGGCTAGAACAAGGGCTGCCCTTCTGTGCAGGGACTGTGGGTAGCACAGAGATGCAGCCCAGCAAGCTTGACAGTGTGGAGGTGCTGGTCTGACCTCCCCAGGGCCCCCTCTCGAGTTCAGGGCAGGGAGGGACCAGTGCACCCATCGAGGCAGAAAAGCTTCTGAGCCGTGGAGAGGAGCAAAGCTGAGCCCAGGGACCGAAGCTGCCGTTACAGACTCCAGTGTCCTGCCTGAAGGGAAGGTTGCTGTCTGAGCTGCTGCCTGTGCTCGGGCAGGGAGGGCTTGCAAAGCAGCGAAGCAGGGAGCTGCGCTCTGTCAGCAGCTGGAGCCTTTCAGAGTCCGCCTGCAAAGCTGCCACTGCCCTTGCTGATGCAGAAGTGTTCCTCGCGAGGTGGCTGCCTGACCAGTCTCGTTGCTGGGCTGGTTACCCAGACCTGCCCCTTGTGGAGATGCATCAGTTCTCCTTGCTGCCCAGCTGTTCCTTGTGAAGGCTCGGTGTAGCTAGCTTGGTTAATCCCAGATGCATCTTTCATGAGCTATCATTTGTAAAAGGAGTTCTCAGTGCTGGGGAGAGCAGCCAGGAAAGAAAAAGTTTCCAAAGAGGGCTGGAAATCTGTCTTCTAGTCCTAGGGAAATGAAACTGAAGCCATCTTCTGGTGTGCAGCCCAGCAAGTTCCTGTGAGCCTGTCTGGGAGAAATTAGCACCTAGTTAAAAAGGTGGGAGCGGCAGCCAGGGAGGAGGGTTACAAGAAGGCATCTGCCTTGAGGCTGTGCTAAAGGGAAACTGTAGGTACTTGTTTCTCAGCAGTTCAGCTGAGGGCTGCCTCTAGGAAGAAGGTCCTGGTGCCAGGGCATAATTGTCCTTGCCCTGTTCTTTTTTTTCTTTAGCGACAGAGGGTGCCGAGGGCTGAAGGTACCGGCTGGATGCTCAGTGCCCTTCCATTTCCCTCTGCAAGGGTTTTGGGTGGGTGAGAGAGGCAGGCAGCTGTGACCTGGCTGCAGATGTGCTGGGCACGTCAGCCCGCAGCAAATGTGGAGTCTGACACCTTGTGCCTCCTATGGGACAAGACCCTGCTTGTAAGCAGTTGCTGGAGAAAAGCTGGTGCATAATCAACTTCTACCTTAATTGTCCTGTGCAATGTCATCTGCATCTGGGTTCTATCCGCAGAGCTGAGATGCTGTTTTCGCTGCCTTTCAGGGCTGCTACAGGTGCGTGTTTTCAAGATCTGTTGGTCTAGCCAGCATGCTGTAAGGGTGCGGGTAACAAGGTTTGTCAGTAATGCTTCTTGTTCCTATCTTTGACCAGACTAACTTGGTATCATTTTCTACTAAGAAAGCTTATTCTGTGTGCTGCTCAAAATACTGGGCTGCTCAGGCATTAGAGAGAGGAGGGAGAAGCCTCTCCATAGTATTCGCAGCACTGTTGAATGGGAGCTGTTTGCTGGCCCTTGTGACTTTGTCTTTTCCCGAGGAAGTGTTGCTGGACTTGCCTGGTGGGTAGAAAAGCTGAGTCCCTGTGAGATCAAACAGCTTGCCTGGACCCTGGCAGAGCTGTAATTAGGTGAGTGCAAATTTGTCACCTTCAGTGTCATCCTTGGTCTGTCTTATGTGCTGCTTCTGGCATGGGGGGGGTGGGTGGGGCAGGGGGGGAATTATTTTTTTCTGTCTATAGGACAGAGAAAGGGGTGGTGGCTTGGTTAAGGCAGCTGGGAAGGTTTCTTCTTTGTGGCCTGGTTGCCCTGGGAGTCCACATGCTGCTTTGTAAGGGAAGGTTGCAAGGATGTCTTCCACCTTGAAAGGCAGGATGGTGGATACACATACCTTCTCTTACGTTCCTGGTTATAGAACGTCACCTGGGTGTGCTGAAGCTTCCTAGAACACTTGAATACCTGAACTGCAGGCTGTGAGATTCCTGCAGGCTGTGCTGGGGCCCCCAGCTTGTGTGCTGGGACCTTGCTCCTGCGTTGGCTGGTGCCTGGAGGCAGAGACGTGCTGGAAAGGCTTTGGGCATCGCGGCTGTTTCAGCCAGCACCCCACTCCTCGCTGCTTGCAGGAACTGGAGGGTTCCCAGGCACGGCACAGTCCTTGTGTGTTGTATTTCCCGATTGCAGGTTAATTCCTTCCTGACTGAAGGAGCCCTTATTTACCAAAATTTCATCTGCTCCTGCTGTTTATTGCCCCCTGAAATCCTCCTCCTCTCCTGCTGTCCTTGCTGTCCTTCCAAGAGCAGCCAGTTGTGTTCCTGCTGCGGTGAGGAGAGGGATGGAGTCAGGATGGGGTCAGCGGTTGGCAGCTGAACAGCTTCTTTTTGCGTTTCCATCTGTTCTTTCTCTTCCCTTTTAATGAGATCAGGTGCCAGAGTGCACTGGGAAGACTTTCCAGTGTGAGAGGAAGGCACACAGGGCGTACTGGGGTCTTTGCTTTTGTCCTTGGCAGAGAGGCTGCTCGCATCCAGCCTGCACCATCTCGAGCTGCTCCTATAACGCACGTGGTGACGGGGAACACGCTCTGCAGTGAGCCTGACAGCTCCGGCTTGAGGGGGTCTGTCCTGCAACTCTGAGCCTCGATTGAAACTTGGAGCTGCTTGTGCTGATGGCTGCAGAGGTGCAAATCTGCCTGTTCCCGGACCCACTGGGGCGCCTGTCTCTTGATTGTGTTGTCCTTCTATTTTTTTGTGATGTGGCTACTGCCTTGTCTTCTGAAATGCCAGCTGTTTCAGATGATAGCAGTGGCTTGACAGGTGCATTTTTTCAGGCCCCCGGTGCTCCCTACACAGACCTGTCAGCTTTTCTGATTGCCCCCTCTAATGAGTGGCTCCACTCCTTTGTGTTTTGGAGGGGCTTCCCCTCTGCTTTTGGGGCCATATGTTTATTACAGAGCTGGTCTCTGCGTAGGAAGGCTCTTCTCGAGAAGGATCTGCAGGGGCTGCTTTTGCTGCTGGCTCTTTGATTCATGAGAGCTCTTGGGACGTGTGAAGGGTGGGAAGAGGTTCAAAGGAAGAACCCGGGGAGCTCATTTCAGCAGTTCAGCTTCAACAGTCTCTATGTGGAAAATGAAAACCTGCCCTTGTGCTGCCACTGCCAAAATGTGGTGTGCTGGGAGTCAGCACGGAGACCTTGATCCCCTAAAAGCTGTAGAGTCTGACAGCGCCTCCGTGGCAGAGACCAGAGGCTCTTTTAAGGGATGCACTAGGTGCCCTGTTTAAAAATCAGAAAGCCCTGGCCCGGGTTCCAGCGCAGGGCAGCCTCTGCGTGGCTGCTCGTTAACAAAACTCTGTGTCTTTTTGGCAAAAGACTTTCTGCTACAAATGCAGTCAGATGTTTGTCTAAGCAAAAGGTAACCCAGCAGTCCCTTCCTGAGCAAACCGGCAATTGCTTTGGGATTTTGCTTGAGTTCAAAGTGTGCCTTTGTGGTTGTGTTGGGCCTGTGAAGGCAACTGCCCAGAGCAGGTGAGGCCACATCCAGCTTTGCTGTTATTTCCTTGGTGCCTGCTTCAGGTTAACTTCCTTGCACAGCAGCGGTGGCGCCTGCCGAGTGCCCCAGCACCTCTTAGCGCAGCCCTGTGTGCGGCAGGGAGCTGCGCCAGCTGGCCCGGCAGCAGCCAGGAGATGAGCTTGTCCCTTCAGCGCTTCACAAGTGACAAATAAAAGAAGCTACTCCTTTCACAGCACCGCTTCTGAGCACCCGATGGTGCTTTGTAGCCGCTGTGATGGCGCCAGGTGCTCCTGTGGGCTCAGGCTGAAACATGTGTCATGGGCTGGGATTGTCCCTCCCTGTGTCCCACTGTGTTGTCTGGCTTTTCCCTCTCGCTTGCTTCAGATCACAGAAGCAGATGCTGGTGTTTGAAAGCGCCTTGCAGGAGAGGTTAGGATCGGCTGGGGCTGTGGATGACCAGCTTGCTGTGAAGCCGAGGAGAGCAGTCCTACTGCAAATGGAACTGCCAAGTGGTGCCAGGAGCTGCAGATGCCAACCCAGCTGTTGTGGACTGGGTTAAGGCTGTGTGGGTTTTTTCTTGGCCTGGAGAAGTTGGAGGAAGGACAGTCTGTGGCGTTTAACGTGGTCTCTGGAGCCGACCATGGGAGGATCTTGCTGGGCCGTGGGTGCTTGGGTATTGCCATGGTTTTAAATGCACGTGATGCCAAGCAGTAGAGAGCTGCCATGTGCTTAGGCTCTGAAGGAGGTCGGGTATGTCGGGTGGAGGAGAGGAGGGGCTGGTGGTCCCCAGCCTGTGGTGCCCCGCAGTATGGGGCGGGATGGGAGATGCCCTGGCAGGACCCTGCTAGCTGAGGAGAAGAGCTGGGTGTGAGGGAGGAGGGACTTGCCCCTGCTCTGCATCTGTGACAGACCACTAAGCCCTGCTCCTACAGCGTGGTGGTACTGCAGCATGGTTCTGTCCTCGGTGTCGTGGGGGCTTAGATGGCTCTTAGCTGCCAGAGGCAACAGGAGGCCAAGAGAGCTGGGGTTAAGGCAGCGTCAGCCCCAGGAACAACTACTTGGCCGATCCTGTAACTGCATAGATATGGGTGTCCTTGACAGCTGTACCCTTTCTTGTCTAGGTTGAGATGTTGTGCCGATACCTTGCAGAGTCAGGTCTGAACCTCTATCTGGAATCTATCCATCCTTCTGTGGCACTGTCTTCTGGCAGTCGCAGCCTTGGATACTGCCTTGTTGACTTCCACGTCAGAGATTCCCCTTGAACTGTGATTAACTTCTCGAGGCTTGTAGATTTTCTTCTGCATGTACACAAAGACAGCTGTCTGAATTAAAGGGTGTCATAGTATTAAGGAAAAAGAAAAGCTAGGAGGCATCACACTTGTTAGGGCCAAAGATTTTGTTTTGTTTTAAAAAGCAATGGGAGGAGAACAACTTACTCTTCAAGTAACTGCACAGTTAATGTCTCAAAACCACAGGCATTTGAAATGCTGTCTTGATTCAGAAAAGAAGTAGAGAAGCAGTTCAGAGTTTGGAAGTGAGATGTAAACTCAACAAAGTGAGAAAACGAAATGGGTTCCCAGCATGGGTATAAAAAGGGGGACAGCAAAGCCAGGGTTGTGCATTCAGGTCTGTGCTACCAAAACCAAAATGAAATCGTTGTTCTCCCCTACAGTGTGGGACTGCATTGCTCAGAAGGTGGCAGGGGAAACACGGACAAAAGGAGCCACCTTGATTTTCCTTCTTTCTCATCAGGAAACAAATACGAAGCCTGTTCTGGCTCAAGACTGAGCTGCCTATTTGGGACTTCATCAGGTGTCAGTGGGTAAGTGACCTGACTGCAGTTATTTGTTAGAGGATGTTTTGATAGCATCTAAAATGATTGAGTGTTGCAGTCAGTCCTTTCTTGAACCGAGCGCTGGAGTTCTTCCTCCATGGGTTAAAATGGGGGTAGTGAAGGCTCCTTCTGCACCCCCTCGTATAAGCTGCCTGTGGCAGCACTTCCCCCCTCTCCCTGGATCCTCACTGCAGCTCTTTGCCTTTGCTGCAGCTCTGTGTCCTCTGCAAGACACCAGGCGTGTCCAGTTATTCTGTGGGTTTGATGGCATGGGTGCAGCAATGTTGACGGGAAAGGTGCTTCTGATGTGCCTGTTTCAGACCCTGCGCAGGGGTTTTGGTTTTGGTGTTCAGAAGCTGGAGAGTGCCTGTGCTGTCAGGGTTGACCTCGGAGCCCGCAGCAGGGCTTCTGGGGGGTGCTGGCTGACGGTGCTCTGTGTCCTTCTAACGCTGCAGCAAAGGAGAGGTTAATAATGCAAGGTGCCTGCTCTTGCCCCTGGCTGTAGGCTCCTTTGTTTCTGCAGGAGGAGAAGAGCTATGTAAACAGTGTTTCCCCGGGGCTGGGGGGAAGGATTTTCAGCCTGGGTGGAGCAGCTCCCTGCATGAACGAAGTTCTCTGTGCCTCTAAAAGAGAGCAGGGCCACCAGCCTGGTTTGGTCAGACCCTGCTAGGAGGGAGCAGGGTGGCTCGCTTGTGTGCTGCGCTGTGCACGAGCGTGATCCCCTGTCTGCTTCCTTGGGACTAGCTGCAGCCTGTGCTGCTGGGCATGTGTCTGAGTCAGGAGCGCAGGCAGCCAGCTGGGAGCCAAGTGTGAATCGGGAGGGATGGCTCCCAGCTGAACTGAGTGGTGGCAGCTGGATGCTGTGAAGGAGAGCAGAGGTGAGCTGCTGGGGCAGGGGGGGTGTTGGCAGGGGAGGAGGGGCTTGGTCCCTGCGGGAGCAGAGCTGGCTGTGTAGGACCCCAGGAACAGAACGGAGAGGGGGCAGTGATACAAACCCTGTACCCCCAAGTCCATGGTCGTGAGCATGGATGGTGCTGTGATTTTCAGCCTCTGGGCTCTTTCTGAAAGTGTGCGTCTCCCCCAGGGGAGGTGGCTAAGCCCTGTCCCGGGGAAGAAGCCTGGAAGAGACTCGGTTGTCCTTCCCCTTCCCTGTCTGGGCTCCGCCTGTGTGTCTGGGCGTCCAGCTCTGTGACAGGGGTGGTCTGCCTTACATTTCCATCTCCAGCATGGCGAAGCCCAGAACTGGGTCAGAAAGCGGTGGCTGCAGTCTGCTACATCCTGCAGGGCATCCTGAACCATGTGTGTAGGCTTGCCAAGTGTGGGCACCCATACCGACTGTAACTTCAGGTCTGTGGCTGCTTGAAAATGGCAGCTTGGCAGGGCTGTCGGCGGTCTGTAGCCATCAGGAGCCATGGCTCTGGTGAAAAAGCTGCAAGACAAGCTGGCTGTGGCCTCCCTCTTGTCGTCTGCCAGCAGGCTGGCTGACAGCACACACCAGCCGTGCCATCTCCCCAGCCTGCTCTCTGGGAATGCAGTGTATTCCTATCCCTCAAAGTCCCTGTGAGCTAGAAAAAAAGAACAGTCTGCACTGTTCACCTTCCCTGCCATCAGAAATGAAGCAGCTTTGGCAGAACGTGCGTGTTTTGCAAAATGCTGGAGCACCCCAAGGGCTTTGCGTGCAAAACGCGAGCGAATCAAATCAAGCTGCTTTTTGCAGAGAGCATGGGTCCCCTTCTGCTGGATCACCAGGGTCTCTGCAGCTCCCCTTGCGCAGGGCTGCATCAGCTTTTTCCTGCTGCCTGCCAGGGTTTTTGTCTGGGTGTTTAAAGGCCCTGGCAAAGGGAGTTTGCCTCCCGTGGGGTGGGAGCGGGTTGTGCAAGGGGGACCCACGCTCCCCCTCCAGTGATAGGCACTGCAGGGAGGCTGAAGAGCCCGTCTGAGCTGGGGCCCTCTGGGTGCTGTGCTTCTCTAGCCTGGGTGGCTGAAAGTAGCTCCTGCAGACCATCTTGGCGTGCTCTTGCCGAGCGATGACCTCTTCAGTGCTGTAATTTGGGATTTCCACAGCGACAAGCTGTGCTGCTGTGTGTGCGCTGGTGTAGTTGCCCTCCAGTTGATGGGCGTGGGTATGTCCAGCCCAGGGTCTGGCAACAGCAGATAGAGATTTGCCTCCATTACATGTGAGAGTTGGGATGTGGGGAGAGGAGCAAAGGAGAAAAAGGCTTTGAAGTCAAGGTGTATGCATTAAAAAAACAAACAAACAAAAAGCCCCCCAAAACTGAGCATGTTTCTCTCTGTCCAGCATGCTTGAACTCCCCTGTCCCAGGCTTCTCTTGTACTGTGAACTCTGTTTTACTTCAGGTTGAACCTGTCTAAGATAAAAAATAAACGGGCTAAACTTTGTGCAGAAATCTCTAAGATCCCGATGGGTCTTAACCTATATGAGAAAACAGAGTGAAGTAACCCTATTGCAATGTCCATGTGGTAAAATGGGGGTGAGCAAGCTGACCTGTGATCAGAGGCTGACGAAGGCAGGCGCTGGCTGGGAAGAATGGTGGGTCCTGCCTTCCCTGCTTCCCTGCCCTGCGTTTGCCTCTGCCAAGTAATGACTGGCTCATCTCGGTGGCAGTGTAGGGAGCACAGGCTAAAAGTGAAGTGGCCCACGGGTAGCATGTAACTCTGAGATCAAAGTCCGGAGGGAGGAGGGTGAGCCCTGGCTGTGCTCGTGCTGAAGGCACCGGAGGGTGATGTGCTGCACATCGGGGTGCCTTTTTATTGCATGCCTTTGTGTTTTGTTGCTCAGTCCTTGGAAAAGGCTGTGCTGAGGATCAGACGTGGCACCGTGTCCCTTTCCTGTACCAGGCTGAGCCTTGCCCGAAGGGCTGCAGTTACCCAGGATTGCAATGCTCGTGTTCCCAGGTGCAGTGCGATAATGGCTGTGGGCCTTCTGAGGTCCAGTTATTTGGGCAGAAGCCTTTTTGAGAAGGAAGTATGGGGAAGATTAATATACAACACAAATTCTTTTGGATGATTATTTCACACTCTGCGATCCCATGGCATATGCCCAAGGCTCAGGCTTTGAGGTGTCCTGCTTGGCTTCTTGATGAAATACCAGCGATGCTTCCTATGAAGTGGGAATAAGTCTCCAGCTGTCTGATTTGGAAGTGCTCTCGTTTGCCATCTTATGCAGCTTCATGTTTCCACTGTGGTCTCACCAGCCAAAGAAGCAGTCCTGTCCTCCTAGCTGGAGGAGCCTCTGCATCCTTGAAAGGAACGTGAGGGATTCAAACAACACTCGGCAAGCACTGACCTCCCTCGAGCCCTGTGTCAGGCCCTGCACAAGGGCAGGGCAGAGGCGCCCAGGTGAAATGCGTCTGTCTGAACGGACCACCGGTGTGCCTGGTGCCCGAGCTCCTCAGCAAGGGCGTAAGGGCACCTGTGGGCTCTGTCAAGAGTTGAGAGCTGTGTGTGATGCTGTGCTTAGCAGGGTTTGCTGGCTGCGGTGCTTCCCCGAGAAGGACAGGTCAGTTGTGCTGGTTTGTGCCCGGGTGTGAGCCTGCGCTGAGAGCCCTGCCGCAGGCAGGCTGCGAGGGGCGCGGTGGCAGCGCAGCGGGTGAGCTGCTTGACCTGGGGTCCAAGTTATCCCAAAGTGAGCAGGCCAGAAGAGCAGCTGGTCCCTTCTGAGGGCAGTGCTGGCACCTCTGTGGGTTGTGTGGCTTGATTTTTAGGCTCTGTTGTCATAGTGGGTGTTTCCAGGTGGCGTGTGGCTCTTTGAGTCTGGAGTGCTGCCTTGCTTTCTTAGCCCCGGGGGAAACCCTGTGGGTCCTGCCATGAATTTCTCTAAGGGCTGCCGTGTTTTGGGGTGAGACGGGCAGGGCTGTGGCTGTGCTGAAGCTGGGAGGGTGTGTTGGAGGCAGTGTGGCTGCATGCTTGCTGTGGGCGTTGCACGCGTTCCCTGAGCTGCTGTTGGTGCTTGGAGAGCAGGCTGTGCTAGCCAGGCACCTGCAGTGCCTGTGCCCAGCAAGTGCAGGGAAGCGCGGCTGGTTCCAGTTGCCCTGGGGCAGGGGTAAGTGGGAGCTCCCTGCTGAAGCCGTGAGCTTGTGTGGTAGCTGGGCACAGCTGGGCTCCTGTTTGTGGGTCCCCCTGGGCTGGCAGAGGCTGGGTGGGAGCCGGCTGGGTGCTGAGCATCCCTGCAGCCCTCTGCTGCGCCTCTCCGCGTCCCGGCCGTTGCCATGGTGGCATCGGCCACTGTCCCGGCCGTTGCCGCGGTGGCATCGGCCACTGTCCCTGCATTATCCACTGTCCCCGTTGAAGTGGCAGCCGGGACAAGGGGCTGGCTGTCAGCACCGACCGGCAGTGCGCGGAGCGTGCGGAGTGCGCGGGTGTCCCTGCGGCCCCGCCGGGTGTCCCTGCGGCCCCGCCGGTGAGGTGGCGGGTGGCTTTCGGTGCTGGGGCCACCTGCGGGTGGGAGGGCTTGGGAGCGGGGCTGGGGGCAGCTCGGAGCGGGGGACGCAGAGGCAGGGCTGTGCCTGGGCCGGGGTGACACGGCTCCTGCCAAACGCCTCCCGGCAGGAGGTTGTGCCCGTCTTCCGGCGGGGTCTGTGTCCCTGCAAGGAAGCTGCTTGTTGGGGGGAGGGTGTGGGGGATGTGGCTGCCTGTGTGTGTGTGGGGGGGGGGCTCCTGAGGCACCTGGAGGCTGCAGACATCCCTTGCCAGGCACCGGCAGTTGGAGCCCCTTCTCCTCCCCTCCCGAGCCGGACGGGGAGCGAGCTTTGCTCCCCCAAAGAAAACTTGGTTCTTCCTTGCTTCCCATTCCCACGGGGTGTCGATGTGCCTGCATCCGGACTGGGTTAACCGTGGAGGGGATGGAAGCTGCCTGCTTAGCTGCTGCTGCTCTCGCCCTCCTCATCTTGCTTTCTCCCTGTGTTGCCCCGTCTGTAAATGAGGGGTGAGATGAGTTATTCTTGCTCTGTCTACAAAATGCTGTGAAGGCTCGCGATGAAAAATCGGACAGATGGCCCAGGTAGAAGTGACTGCAAAGCTCACTGCTTTCCTTGCATTTTGAATCCATAGGTGACTTTCTGAGAAAAAGCAATTTGTGTATACATCTAGAGAAAATGCAGAGGCTAGAGTGCTCCAGGAGGGAGCAGATGATTCTTAACAGGCTGTCCAGCCTCACCCCTTCACTGAAGGATGAGCAGTAACTTGGTGGTGAAGCCAAAGCTTCCTCTGTAACACCTTGGGGTTGCAGCCAGTGCTGTAGTATTACAGCAGCAAGCCAGGAAATGCAGAATATTTACTCTTCTGGCAGCCAGTAATGTGTGTGTGTGTGCTGGAGAAGCAGGCAGAAGGCTGGAGCCAGCCCAGGCCGGCTTGGGGGGTTGTGTTTCTGCTTTTGGTTGTTTCCCTGCCTCCACTCTGGTGTCTTCAAACTGGGTTAACGTTTATGCTCTGCCAGAGGTAGAAGCTCCTGTGTGACAACTGGGCATGAATATACGTAACTTTTCACTGAGGAAGTTTTGAAGACTGAGTTTCTAACACTTTGGGTTGGATTAAGGCTCGCAGGAGCATTTTGGACAAGTCGGCTGATGCCCAAGCTCTGAGGGCCCTGGCAGGTGAAGGCAGCTGGTGGGTACGTGAACACCGTGCAGCCTGTGCTGTGCGCTGTGAGTCGATGGTGCAGAAACTAAGAGATGGTGCAGAAACAAGGGGAGTGAGTGGTGTTTAGGGCTGCTGGCAGTGTCGCTTGTTCCATCTTGGTGTGCACTTAAAGGGTGGATTAACAAATTCTTGCAGATCAGCAGAATGGAGGTTACTGGTCTTATGCTTTTTCACGCTGCCCAGGGAAGAGTCCCTGTTCCTGGAAGTATTGAAAAGGCACATAGACGTGGTGCTTAGGGACATGGTTTAGTGGTGGACTTGGCAATGTTAGGTTTATGGTTGGGCTCAATCCGAAGGGTCTTTTCCAACCTAAATGTTTCTATGAAATGCGGTCCGGGTGCCAGAAAAAGAGTAAATAAAGAGGGAGTTGCAAATCTGCAAAGCTAGGGTAGCCGAGATCAAATGCTGGGTGAGGCAGCCTGGAAAGGGACAATAGTACTGCAAATACTTCAGGCAGGAACCAGAGTTACTGTAAATGATAGTACGTGAGGCTAGGGATCTCCAGCAGACCCTTGGAAGTGAGCTTGGTTGCTCTCACTGTCAGCTGGCAGCTGAAGTTTATTGAAAGAAATAACAGGAAGGTATAACATGAGGCTCCTATTAATTATCTCGGCTATGGCAGAGCTTTTGTAATAAATTGCAGGATGGCAGAATCAAAGTGATAAATTAGAGGTGGACTGGAATATAAAGGTGACAGGTGAGGCTTCCTGCATAGCAAGGCTTGATTTAGAAAGCACTCAACCACTTAGCAGCGGGCTGGAGGGGCAAAAGAGTAGTCTTGGAAAATCTGCTTCTCCTTTCCTGGCTTCCTTGAGATGCTGTTGATATGGTAATTATAGGTAAGCAGGTGATTTCTAAGCAAGAAATGTGATGATGCTACTGAAGCCTGACCAGGGCAAGATGGTTTAACTGAACAAAATTGTTCAATAGCATCCTGATTCTCACTTTTAACGGATCTCCTTGTCTTGCTCTTCCAGCAAAGTGTAATAGAAAAGCAAATTAAGCAGTTGCTCCAGAGAGAGATGGTTTATCTTTGCGGAAGGAAGAAGAGGATTTATTGTGTATGCCAAAGCAAGACTGAGCCACCAGTCTGTGCTCCTACCAGAAAAGCTGGGCGTAGTGTGTTGTAGAGCAGTGTGCGGGTCCATCCCCAGCCTCTGCCTGGAGAGCAATCGGCTGGTGTCAGACCGGCTCAGAGGCTGGTGCTGCTGCTGCAGCACGGGTGACGTGGGGTCCTTCGGAACAGGAGCACTGACACATGGCATGGTGACAGCTGCAGGATCTGTATGGACAGAGCTGTGCCTTTCCGTCAAACTGCCCTTTTTCTCCTAGTGGGCATTAAGGATTTTGCTGTTTGTTCTTAATTTCCTGTCTTGTTTGAGCACAGTATCATCAGAGAGCGGTTCAGTTTCGTTTATAGAGGGAAGCTGTTGGACTTGCACACAAAGGGATTTGGATGCTTTAGGGCCATATCTAAGTGCTCTCATCAAAGTGTTCCTCAGCACAGCTTTTGCCAAGCTCACGGGTGCTGAAGGGCCACTCTGTGCCTGCATTGGTTGAGCTTTCTGACTTTTCAAGACATGAAGCCCTGCCTTGTGCCTGCAGATACTTTGGCTGTACGGCCCTAGCCCGTATCGTGAGCCAGGCAGTGTTCAGAGGTTAATATTGCTGCCCTAAGGAGAAGAGGTGCTTTTATTTATCCTTAATGTAGCTCATGGCCAAAACACTCGCCTGGGAGTAGGATGATCCTGTGCAGACCCTTCTTTTCTGCCTAACCTGACTCAAGGAGTCTCTGTAGTAGCTGTGAGCCCACATCATGAAACAGATCCTTTTCTGTCACCTTGAAGATTGTCCTGATCTTTTTAATTTTTTTCTCCAGAGGCTCCTTATGTGCCGCACATGAGTCATTAGCTAAAAGACTTTGTAACCCAGGGAGCAGAGCCCCCCCAGCCGAGGGTTTTCCTTAGCTCTCAAGCATCCTAGCTGCTAGCCTGCAGATCAAGCTTTTTCTCACTTGCTTTCTGGAGGCAGCATTGCTAGGAGACGTGGAAGTGATCTTGTTACCGAAATCCCGGAATGAAGAACTTATCGACACCAATGTGATGTAGATAAGCAGACACTTTTTTATTAACGGCCGGGTGCGTGAGCGAGTCCTCTCACGATCAACGCACACCAGGTCCCAAAATCAGATTCCATATAGAGAACTTATTCATACATATTCATTAAATATTCATGCATAATCATAACGTTTCCCGTAAATCATTAACATACTCTCCTCCTATATCCGCTTCTGCGCAGTAAAGCTTAGAAAGGTCTAGAAATGGGTCTGGGGTACGATTTGGGTAGGTGGTATGTGAGTCAGTGGTCGCGATCTCCCCTGCCGGAATTACCTTTTACTAAAGTTCACGGTTTCTTGGCAGGCACCTACAAGCTGTTCGACTCTCCCCAGTTCCCATTCATCTCATATTCTGACATTTCAATACACCTCTGCGTACAGAAGACTGGTTAAGTACAAAGGAACCTTTCAACCCTAGAGTTATTACCTAAGTTTTAACAATGGTTCCAGCCCCTTCTTCTAGCCTTGGTACAGGACGTAAGAAGATCTCATAACAACTTTTACTGTGTAGCTATAAGTTTCTTATAAGATTTTTTTCTTATCCTTCTATATTTTAATTTTATGAAATGATTTTATAAAATCAATTAATCAATCAAATAAAATCAATCAATCTTAACTTATTAACAAATCGATAACATTTCCCCCCTTTGAAAGTGTTGAAAATCAGTATTTCAATACTTTCACATTATTCATATATCTTTTGTTTCAACATATTTTGGTAATGGATCATGTCTTGGTGAAATAGTTGGTACTTCTCTCATAATCATACGATTCACTGCAATTCTATTGGTAAACTCTTTCTTGAAACATGCATATACTAGCATGCTCATCAAAAAGACAACTAGTAACAGAAACAAAGTCTTAATTATAGATTGTATCCAAGAGCTCAAATTCCATCCGAGTTTGTTAAAAATTTTCCCAAGCCAATCTTCTGACATATCCTTTTGAATTGTTTCAGTTTCTTCTTCAATTTTTCCCAATAGGTCTAGATCATGTTCCACATCCTGAGTGACATTTGGAATGTGGATACAACAGTGGTCCAATTTATCCTTGAGATACCCACACACTCCATGTTCTTTAAGTAGGAGCATATCTAGTGCCATTCTATTTTGTAAAGTCATTCTGGAAGTTGCCTGTAATTGTATATTCAATTCCTTAAACCCTTTTTTGGTAACGTTTGCTAATTTTTCCACTTGACCAGTTAAATGATAGAGCCATACTCTGTTTCTATATGAAGCTATAGGATTTAAAAGTGATTCCAGTGCCCAGCCAATTTTCACTCCTGTAGATGGTTCATTCCAAGTATCATCATTTATCCCAGATCTCTTTATTCGTTTCAATTCTAAATTCTCTAGAGATCCTTTAAATGGTGATTTCTTCCAAATTGGACACAATGTTGGCGTGCCTAAAGTGATTTGTTTCACCTTACCATCTAATGGTAAGTGTGTTGTCCAGGTTCCATCACTTAATGCCCAAACTAAATGTCCTGGACTTCAAATAGTAGATTTTCTACAACTAAACAAAGTTCCTCTTCTGACTGTAAGAGTGCTGGTTAAATTGAGAGTATTCTTAAGACCTCGACAAAACCAACCATATTTCAAAGCAGCGGCCAACGGAGGAATTCTTTGGATTACTAAGTCTGCATTACTACAATCATACACTTTTTCACATTTCCACCATGGCACTATTTTATTTTCCTTCTCTCCCAATGTAGTTGACCTATCGTCAACCCAGGGTAATACTGAAAAAACCTTTCCATCCCAGGTAAAACACCAAGAAGTTCTTGCCATATACTGAAAATGGGAAAATATGGACATAGACCATATAGAGTCCCACTGGTCTACTAATTGGGTGCTTTGGCCAGTTTTGTTACACTTCCATTCCATGACACTTTTGCTCACATTGATTTTAAATTGTTCATCATGAGAACACCATCCCACAGTCTTAAATCTCCCTATTTTGGTAAAAACATGATTTAACAATTTTTCACAATCCGCCAGACTACCTGGAGTTTTCCACTGTTTTCTAATGACTTTCACTTGCTCGTACCATTGAGTCACTGGCCTTTGTTCACAATAGTTGGTTTCATTTTTATGTTCCAGGTTAGTCAAATTCATAGTTAAAATTCCCCATGGAATAGATTCACCTACTGCCCTTGGTATTGGCAAACAAGCAGTGATCTGCGTGACATTTTGTAAATTGGCAAATTCTTTAATCAATCCTACCATCAAATTTTCCTCAGCCATTTGTTTGGGAATTTCAATCACTTGTTCTGTTTCTACTTGTCTTTTGTTCCTGTCCACCAAGCTGGCCCATGATCCTACCAACACTACCGACCACAATAAAATCCAATATAAAAATTAGACATGTTTCAGTGTCAATTTTAAAGTCTCTGGGTCACGACTGACAATCTTCCATGGAGTAGGTGCTTTCTTCACTCGAGTATAATGTATCCAAGCATCTGATTCAGCTATCTTGATAGCTATAAAAGTGGTTAACAGTACCTGGAAAGGTCCTCTCCAGCGCTCCTGCAAAGGTTCGGAGGCCCAGGTCTTCACATAGACATAGTCTCCTGGTTGGAAATAATGCACGGAATTTTCCACGGGTAAAGGTCTATTCCAAATTACTACACTCCAAATCACAGCCAAAGTTTTCCTTAGAAAAAGCAAATAGTTATACACATCTTGTTTTCCTTTTACATGTATGTTTAGATTTGGTTCTGGAGACTCATATGGTTTTCCTTATAATAATTCATAAGGACTGACTGAGGTTCCACTCTTTGGCTGTACCCTGATTCATAATAATGCCAATGAAAGTGCCTGAGGCCACTTTAGACTGGTTTCTTGACAAATCTTGCTTATTTGTCGTTTCAAAGTTTGATTCATCCTCTCCACTTTCCCACTAGATTGTGGTCTCCAAGACGCATGCAAATCCCAATTAATACCCAATACTTTGCTAACACTTTGGACTACTTCAGCCACAAAGTGTGGACCTCTGTCAGAGGAAATTCCAATAGGAACTCCAAATCTCGGAATTATTTCTTGTAATAACCACTTCACAGCCTCTTTTTGCTTGTGTGGTGCGACAGGGAAGGGCTTCTGGCCATCCTGTACAAGTATCAACCCTTACCAGGATGTACCGGTACCCATTTTGTCTAGGTAACTCTGAAAAACCTACTTGCCAATAATCTCCAGGTTCTACAGCAGATTTCAGTCTACCCATTTGAACCTTTTTCTTAATCACTGGATTATTTTTCAAACATACTTCACACTTTGCAGTTACCATTTTAGCTATTCCCAACATCTTAACTGATATTACTGGCTTTCGTAAAGATGTTACTAAGGCTTCTGCTCCCCAGTGACATTCTTGATGTCTCGTTTGAATTATCTCTCTCATCACAAGAGGTGGAATTACTACCTGTCCATTAGGAGTTATCCACCATCCAGCTAAGTTTTTCTTCGCATTTAATAACCGACCCAATTTGTCATCTTCCTCTGAATATCTCTTGAATATCAATCAAATAAAATCAATCAATCTTAACTTATTAACAAATCGATAAAAATCTTGTCTGGGCTGACGAGCAGGGCTGAGGAATGGATTTGGCCTTCTCCATCTCCCTGGGAGGGCGGAAAGGTTTGGGCTGGAAAACCAGAGGAGTTCAATGGCAGGGACGCAGCTGAGTGTGGGAGCAGGGTGGTTGGGTTTGAGAGCAGGCTGAGATGCCAGCATTGCATGCTGAGGTGCTTGCAGGCTTTGCACAGGTTCCATGTGGCTTCTGCCATGCAGCTCCATGAAGGCACTTTGCAGCTAGCGGTTTCCCTTGCTAAGCACCTGCGGCTGCTTTGTCAAGTCCTCTTGTTATCAATTTGTAAATAAGTTAAGATTGATTGACTTTATTTGATTGATTAATTGATTTTATAAAATCATTTTATAAAATTGAAAAATAGAAGGATAAGAAATATTTTTAATGAAACTTATAGCTGCACAGTAAAAGTTGTTATGAGATCTTCTGTACGTCCTGTACCAAGGCTAGAAGAAGGGGCTGGAACCATTGTTAAAACTTAGGTAATAACTCTAGGGTTGAAAGGTTCCTTTGTACTTAACCAGTCTTCTGTACGCAGAGGTGTATTGAAATGTCAGAATATGAGATGAATGGGAACTGGGGAGAGTCGACTGGAACAGCTTGTAGGTGCCTGCCAAGAAACTGTGAACTTTAGTAAAAGGTAATTCCGGCAGGGGAGATCGCGACCACTGACTCATATACCACCTACCCAAATCGTACCCCAGACCCATTTCTAGACCTTTCTAAGCTTTACTGCGCAGAAGCGGATATAGGAGGAGAGTATGTTAATGATCTATGGGAAATGTTAGGATTATGCATGAATATTTAATGAATATGTATGAATAAGTTCTCTATATGGAATCTGATTTTGGGACCTGGTGTGCGTTGATCGTGAGAGGACTCGCTCACGCACCCGGCCGTTAATAAAAAAGTGTCTGCTTATCTACATCACATTGGTGTCGATAAGTTCTTCATTCCGGGATTTCGGTAACACTCTGAGTGTGAAGCCTGGCTCCAGCTGTGCTGCTTGCCTGCAGCAGGCAGGAGTCACTTCTGTGCCGAGCCGGGGAGGCTCTGGCATTGCTTCTGAGGTGGGGGAGCGGTGGGCAGGAGCACGTGGTGGCAGCCCTGTGAGTGCATCTGAGGCCAAGCATGAGAGCCCTGATGGGTCTCACCTTGACGTCTGTCTTGGAGTTCTGCCTTCTGAGGCAGGAAGCATCACCCAGCGTCCGGTTCCCTTTCTTTAGAGCGCGTCTGTCTTGGAGCCTGGAGCGCACCGGGGTGTCATATCTGAGCTCTGCAGTTCCTGCTCAGGTTTGTGTCTGGACAACATGTGGGACACGTGTTGCAGTGAGCTGCCACAAGCTAGCTGGCTGGAGAGCCAGCTTTTATCTTCCCTGACCGGACTGTAAAGCTCCAGATAATGTATGCTGGTTTTCCAGCGGAGGGTTCCTGGTTCCCTGCCGAGCAGATGTGCTGATTTGGTTTGCTTGTGGCCGTGAGTCTCATGGGAAGCGTTTGTTTATGCCGTATGCTGCGCTGAAAATGCGTGAAGCTCCCTGGCAGCCGAGATGGCCTTGTAAGTTGGATGCCCTCGGCTGGCGTGTGTGTAGATGTGTGCACGGTTAATTGGAACAAGCTCATAGGTGGCTACTCACCAGGTGCAACAACAGAGGACACCCCAAAGGCATTGTTGGAGCTGTGGCAAGACGGTGATTTGCCTGTTCTCTTTTGCGTTGATATGCTTGGGGTCCTCCCCAGGCAAGCAAAATAGGAATTAAGTTCTTGCTTTGTAAGTCAGCGTGGAGGTTTTTCTGTACTCCTTAAAGAAATGAGTAGCTTGTCTGCAGTGTCTGGATGAATTTACCTGAAGCTGGGATCTGTGAGTTTTTGCTTAATTTCGGGATGTCAAAAAGTGTTAGGGTAGTGCTGGGTCTTTCAAGTCCCATAAAATAAGAAGTGGGCAAATCCATCCGTCCCTTGGTCCAGTTAGCCAGGAAGGGAGGGGAAATGATTTCTAGCCCAAAGTAGTGCTTAGTAAGTGCTGTACAGACCTCTCTTTGATTTTTGTCGGTGCTTGAGACCCACTTTCTGGGGGTGTTTTCTCCTCTTTCCCTTTCTTGCACCCACACTTTTTGAGATGCAGATGGAGAGGTCGTCAGCAGGCTGGTGGTAGAAAAAGACCGGCCCATGGACCTGTTGACCCATGCAGCCTGCAGGATGAGGATGCTGGAGAAGAGCTGCCATGAGGATAGCCTATAAGTGGCCCTGCTTTCACATACGTTGCGTTTCTATTTGAGCTAATTGCTCATGCAGCTTGAATGGTTTCATGCTTTTCTTTCTGCTGTTACAGCTTCAAACGCCTGTAGGGAGCCTTGAGTTTGGGTGTTAATAAGTGAAAAAAGGGGCCCTTGTTCTCCATGGAGAAAGGTTCTTGGTCACTGTGGCAATTTCATGCCTGGAGGGAGTCCTATTTGCTGGATCATTTTTGCAACTTAACCAAATTAGCTTTGAGAAACCATAGTTGGTAATCAGAGTACTGAGCTCTGTGCTCCATTAGTTAAAACCATCACCAACCTCCTTGCACAAAGGGTGGGCATTTGGTTTGCAAAGTAGGAGAGCCGTCTGATTTTCATGCTCGGGGCAGCAGCGATCCCCGGCTTTAAGGTTGTTCCTAATAATCTGAGCGCTTAGTAGGGTCAGGCGCAGAGTCGCATTGGGTCAGCTGCTTTTGCAAAATGAAGCAGTGAAGTGACATTTCCCTTTTGTTCCCACTGAAAAACTTTTGAAGAGTAATAAAGGACAGTTTGGGTATTAATCGAGATTTGGATAAAAATTCCAGTAAATAGTTCCAAAACAGATGGAAGTTGGGGGGAGAAGGTGAGAAATGCCAGCAGGCTCTGATGTGTGCGTGTGGCTTGTGAAAGGCTGTTTTGGCTCAGGGAATGTTTGTTGTGGGGTTTTACTTCTATCAATCTTCACTCTTCTGCTTCAACATGGTCTAATGATGAGACAGGGTGGGGAGGCCGCCTGCTGTCCAGTTATGAAGGATGCTACAGCCTGGAGACACAGCTGTCTCCTTTGGGTCTGCCATGAAGGGGATTCTGGATTTTCAAAGTCCTGTTGTTGTTCCTTGCAGGTCAACTGAGGCATGGCCACTGGAAAGCCCTGCTCGTTCACAGGGTCCTCCAGGATGGCTGGTGGATTCCCGAGGCAAGTGGTAGTGCCTCGTAATCTGAAGCTAGCCAGAGGGACAGAGAAGCCTGCAACTGTAAGTACCTGCTGCGGCCAGGTAGGAGCTGTGTAAGGCTGGAAACTGCCCCCGCGTCCTTCCTCTACCTGCCCCTCCTGTTGTCTGGCCGCACTGTGAAGCTGGACACCACCTCCCCGTCTCTCTGCTGCCATGCTTCTGTCGGAGGTGGCGATCATGGTGCAGTAGGGGATGGACTGTGTGCTGCTTCAGGGCAAGCCCAGAGTCTGTCTGGATGTGCCACCGGAGCCAATTTAAATGGACGTACCGGGCATTGCACCGGAATAGCTGAAGCGTGAGCGTGTGCTTCGTTCTGTCCCCTTTGTGTGGGCAGCAATGTTTTGTCACGTCGGGATGCTTGCCAGCGCTGCTCTGACCATACCTGCCCTCCAGGCAGCTGGGCATGTGGTGGGCTGCTTGAACTCTGCCCAAAGGCTTTGAGAGGCATGGCTGGTCCCAGATGGAACAGGTTCCAGACCAGTTGTTCTGTCCCGTATCCCGTGTAGAGCACAGACCCAGCGCTGCAGGCAGCAGCGGAGTCAGGGCAATTCCTCCTTCCCATCCTCAGACGTCCTTTGCTGACCAGAGCTCACCTGGCTGAAGGCGACCTGGCGCTGAGGCTCTGTCGAGGAGATCTCTCTGCATACTTCTGTGGAGGGGTCTCGGAGGCCAGAACAGAGAAAACAAGTGCTAATTCAAAAGAGATAACTAAAACTTGGAGCCATTCCTCTCCACCTCGGTCTTGGCACAACACTGCTTCTCTGCTTTCCTCTGACTCACCCAGCAGTGACGTCTCCACGCGTGTGGTGGTTGTAAGCGTTGTGCAAGGATGGAGTTAGGGGGTTGCTGGTAACTCCTCCCGACCTTCTTCAAAGGTCACTGGCTCAATCCAGCAAATCTGAAGAGGAAACAAATGCCCGAAGAGCCAAATCCCCCAACATGTCACATCAAATCACAAAGGAGAAGCTAATGGGACAGAGCCACTTGGTTGGAGCATGTGTATTCCGCTCTCTATCATTAATTTACTGATGTTAAATATTTCAGCGGGTAATTATGGGGCTTCCAGGACTATCCTAGTGGCTGTGATCACAAATTATTGATCAGTGGCTCTTGAACAAGAAAAGCCTTTCTGAATGAAGGCAGTTCTGTAGCTCTTGCTGGTGTTTTGCATTTCAGCTGACTCCCTCTGCCTTCCTGAAGGAGATGACTCTTAGCACCAAGCAGAGGCTGGCCAGCACTCGGGACATGCGGCGGCCCCAGATTACCCAGCTTCTCGACGTGAGCGAAGCCTCCCGTCAAAAGGTAGCCTTTTCTTGCCCTTTTCCTTGCTGTTTGACGTGACATTTGAAGTGGGCCTATGCTTGTGACAGGCTTGCCTCCAGCTTATCTAAATACTTTGGTGACTAAGTCCTGTTGTCGTTTCAAACTGCTGCTGGTGGTGGTGGAGTTCCTTCTGCTGGGGGAAAGGTGAAACGTTTTCCCCCAGTGAGCTGTTGAAGTCCTGGCCTGCACTAAGCCCATATAAAGCACCTCTGCTGAAGTTGGTGGCTTTTGCTGGAGACGAGCTTCTGTGGCTAAAGCATGATACTGGAGGAAGGCTGGGGCGGGACACAAGGATGCAAGCTTGCAATTTCCCACCCTCCTGCTGAAATAGGCAGCCCTTGGTTTGGTGTAGTCTCTGTCAAACGCTTGGGGTCATCGGATGCCCTCAGTGGTGGCTGCATTGGCCTTTGGGGGCTGAGGGCCTACGGTAACTACTCAAGGTGTAGCTCAAGCAATTGCATGAATGCTTTGGGTTGGAACGACGAGTGGGACCCTTACGGGGTGTTAGATTTTGCAGGCTGCCAGGCACACAGGGGAATGGTGCTGGGCAGAGGGGAGCGGGTGTGCTTTATCTGGATCAGTGTTTGCTTACACGTATGTTGAAAGCTGCTCTTCTTACACATCTGCTTAGTGTAACGCACGTTCCAAAGGGGTAGATGACTGAGGTAGGCTGCTGAGTGGAAAAGTGCCAGCAAGAGACCTGTAACAAATTGGTTGGGGATTGCCCTAGACAGCGTGTGAGGTTGGGAACGCCTCGGACGAGCACGCACAGAACTGGCCGGGTGCTGTGGCTCCTGGCTTCAGCACGACCCTGACTGCTGTGCAGAAGCAGGAGATGTGCCTGTGTCTTGTGAGTGCGAAGAGTTCAGCTGGAAGGGGGGAGACAAAGCAGGGAGGGATTTTCTCCAAGTAATGCCTCTGCGCTGTAAGCGTTTGCTGTTTCTGTGTGTCGTCAGGCACGCTTCGGTGGTGGTACTAACTGACATGGCAATAATGGACTGCAATGAAGCATCCGTTGAGAGCTCATGGGAAAAGGAGATGCCAAGTCCAGCCTTACTCAAGTTGCGCAGTAGTGCTGGGGAAGGAGCTGAACCTTATCACCTCATCTGTTGCTTTCTTAACGGCGGTGTTCCTTTTTGGCCTGTCTTCTCTTCCTCATGGTTTCTAGGCTGTGTATCAAAAAAGAGATTTGAGGATGGGTTGGACTTGGTCACTGTCTCAGGGTAAAGATAATCCCCAGACTGTTTCCCATGGAGTCTCCTGTAAATTCTTGGCTTTCACTTGCTGCACGAGTGCTTACGGCTCTCGCAGTAAGTGCTCTGGAGCTGTGTGACTGTTAGCCCAGCGCTCTGCCGGAGGTAAGTGCTGCCTTGCCTTTTGGAGCAGGAAACCTGGAGAAACGGCCAGCAAAAGAGCTGCTCGCTTGAGCCTGCTCGGTGTGGCCCAGAAACTTTTGATCTGCTCAGAGCACAGGTGGGTGAGCTGCCGTTCCCCTGGCGTGAGCTGGGCAGGCGTACTCACCGGGAGACTGTACTTCACTGGGGACCGATGTAGTATTCTCTGATTGATGAATCTTTCTCCCAGCGGCTGAAACTCTGTTTTGCATCTGCAGTTCTCGGCACCTTCCCCGAAACAGCACTCGTTCCAGCCTTTCCCGTCAGAGGTGGTATTCCAGAGCTACGTCCCCTACGAGGTGTATGAAGTGCCACTGATTCTGAGGAACGAGGACAAGGTAGGTGCTGGGATGTGGAAGTTTAACCCTGTGCTGGAACTGGAGAGCAGTGTTGTCCGCGCGGTGCACAGCACAGCCAGTCACCTGCTGCAGCACAGCGCATCCAGAGTAAAAGGTCTCGCCACCTTTATTTTGCGAGATGGTGGAAATCTTGCCATGCTGAGGTTTCTTGCCCTGGTTTTGGCTGTGTGTTGGTAGTACCTCGCTGAAAGGAGCTTTTCTAGTCAGCACCTTTCCCCGTGGAAGCCCTGCACGGATGGGAATGTTGAGGGCTGTACAGTTCTTCCCTGCCCTCGTGCTTTCCCTCGAGTGTGCACCGCGTCCTGGTGGCTCCGTGGTTAATCTTGGTTTCCACAGGGCACCTCTGCCTCTGGGTGAGCTGCACAGAGAGCTGAACGGGCTGTCAGAGCTCGGGGTGGGGTCTTCTCCACTTTATGCTGGAGTAAGTTATAATTAGTGGTAACAGCGCTTCAGGAAAGGTGTTTTGAAACAGCAGTGGAAACAGACTGATGTAGCAGAAGCAGTGGGAGGCCTTTAGGTGCCGCTTCAGGCTCCTGCTAAGCTTAATTGGGTTCTGCTCAGGTTTTTCTGAGGCAACGTGATGCTCTGTTTTCCCTTTGGAGAGCCACAGCACGTTCAGAGTCAAGTGCCCTCGGAGGTCTCCACCTTTGCTTGAAAAACCTGATCATTTTGAGATTTCCCAAGAAAGTTGCAAATGGAAAAGTTGGAAAATGTCAGCAGTTTTGTTCCACTGTAAAGAGGGAAGTTGAGACCTTTTGAATTTCAGTTGGGGAAATATTTGCTGGAATGAGGCATGTGCCAAGAGCAAGCTGGTGGGAAAAGGCAGAGGGAGGAAAGGAGCTGAGCTCGGTGTTCTCTCCCTGCACACTTTCCTACACGCAAGGGTTTCTCTTGATCTGTAGCAGTAAGTGCACTGGCAGCAGAGAAAGGTCAGGAAGAGAGGTGTAATTAAGGGTACTCTTCTGTAATGAAGAATAAGAGGTATGCGTGAGGGGAGGGTGGGATGGGAAGATGGAAGTGTGCGCAAGAGCCGGTGAATTCCCCCCAGATTTCCAGATTTACCTGCTGGGGGGGACAAACAGGTGGACAACAAAAAAAAGCTACCAAGGTGTATTGCGGGTGGAAGGACAGCGGGAGAAGTCCAAGAATCTCCTGAGAGAACAGGTTTTGACAGGGATGTGGGCGAAAAGGGAAGACCCTTTGGCTAGGAAGGATGCGTGTGTGGTCCCTCAGTTATTCCTGGAGAGTACTGCACCATTCCTGGTCTGGCATTTAACTTGGGAACGTGGATAAGATGTGGCATGGGTGCCTGCACCCAGGGAATGCCACTGGTGTGGTCTGCACTGGGTTTTGGGCACCCCTTGCTGTAGGTATCTTCTTCCCCAATTAAAATGTGCCTCAGTTTCTCTCTTCCTACTCTCTGCTTCGTTCCCACTGAGTCTTTTGGCTTCAGCTGCTCCATTATCCATGCAGCACTTCAAAATGGTTATCTTTGCCAAGTACCAGCCAACAGGCAAACAGTTGATTTGCTCTGTTCATGCTTCCTCGGGTGGAAAAGAACATCTGCATAACATTTCTGCCCTTCCCAGTAAGGAATAATAAACTTGTCCAGCTGCGCCTTGGGATTTACGTGCCCTGTAAAGGGGGAGGCAATGTGTGAATGTGGGTTTTTTTCCAAACCGAACTAGTTTTGAAGCCGGTAAGACCTCAACCATTGGAGAGCGTGGGTGTAAAAGTAAGATCAGCTCTAAGGAAAATCCTTGGTATGTTCTAAATACAGAAAGGTAGAGATGATAATCCTGAGACAGTGTTCTATTCTAATTTTGTTGGCTTTTGGTGATGTCCTGCAGAAGAGCAGAGCAGTGTTGTGCTCTGTCTCAGAGTTTTCGCGCTGGTTTCCCAGATTCTTCTGAATCTTATACTGCACGGCAGCCTGAAGTTGTTTGCCCCCTAAAAATCCAGCTGACAGCAAAATATATTCCAAATAGAGGCTCTGTAATCGTGCAACTACGGAAGTGCTTCGCTATATACTTACTGCTCTTACCTGTGTTGTACAATTGCTTTTCTGTCTTCAGGCTGTTCCTCAGCACCCTCAGGTGTTCCGGGTGGCTTTTGTTGAAGGTCTTAGCCACACGTGCTCCTCTCCTAAGGGACTTGGTGACCAAACTGCTTGTGTGCACTGTGAAACTGGCTCCTGGAACCCGCTGCCCCAGGACCCTGCTGGGTTCCAAGGGCGTTTGGAGAGTTCAGGACTGCCTTGGCCACGGGTTACCAGGCTCGGGTGGGTGGTGCAGAACGAGCCTCCATTTTTTCCAAGCCTCCTGTGGGTTTGTTGTTTGTCAGTGAAGCTGCCCGTCAGTCCAAATCACCTGCTTTAGACTTTGAGATTTGGTGCTCAGGCGTCGCTCTCAATGTGCTTGAGAAATGCCTGTGTGCTGTCTGTGTGCTGGTGGTGTCCCAGAGGGCAGAACCGTGCAGCAGGGTGCCTGCAGGGACTGCTAGGGGTGGGCAGGGGTCCCCGGGGATCTGGCTTGCCTGCGCTGGCAGCTGCCTGGCTACGGTCACAGGCAGCAGGAGCCTCCAGAGAGCAGAGGTTGGCTTTTAAAACTGAGACTCCAGCGCCAGTCAGTGCCGGTCATGTATCTCGAGGCAGAAGATGCCTTTGGAGCCCATAGTTGATAGGCACAGCCTGGGGGGGGGGTCGCCTGGCTTTCCATCACTTTGTCAAGTTGCTGGCTCTCATCCTCTGCATCAGCCTTTCCTTGTAGCGTATTGTGCTTCTCCCTTGCTTCTTTACAGCTCCCTGTGAATTTTCCTAGTCATCCTCAGTTTGTGGGGTTGTCTCTTTGTCTTCCCATGGTCCTCCTTTTGCTCTTCAGGCCTGCTTTTATTCCCAGTGAGGCCACAGTATGTGTGGTCTCCTCCTCTTGCTGGTCTGCCCGCATGACTGTAGCACCGCAGCTTGAGTGCCCCGCTCAAACGCAGCACGTTAAAGTGCATTTCTTCCTTCCCCCAGGATTAACACGTACTGTTTGGCCTTCAGATAACACAGTCCCCTTCTAGGGGCATGACTGCCTGGATGTGTATGGGCAGAAGCCGGCAGGTTCTTTGGGCTTGTTGAATACACGGGTGGCTTGATTCAGATATTATACCTCCGTGCTGCTGGTGTCTTCCCTGCTTGGCCCTTCCTTCATTGCCCTGCTGCCTCTGGCCGTGAGCTGTTTTGCCCAGGCAGAAGGGATTAATGTTGACTCTTGTGTATTATGTGCACGTACCTCCAGAGCTAAAAGTGCTTTGGAAAGGTGGTTAAGGAAGGCTGTCGGCAGGTCTCTTCTCCTCCTGTTTCCACGAGCTGCAAAATCATACTTTCTTACCTTTTCTGCAGGTTCCTCAGCTGCTGAAGGTCACCTTGGAGAGGTCACCTTATTTCAAGTTGATCAGCCACCATGCCGTGTGCCGCAAAGTACCGCCTGGCATGCTTGTGACTTTCCACATCGTTTTCACCCCCAATGAGAACAAGGTGAGACTGGAGGTCCCAAGAGACAGGTGCCTTCAGCGGGAGGCGAAGCTGCGGGGCTGGGTTCAGAACAGGGCGTCTGCTGTGGGTTTTGCGGCACTGCTAATATCTGTCCGTTGCTGTATGGTTATGGGTTTGCTCTGATAATTATAAATAACAAAAGCCTATTTAAAATTGACCTGTTGTTTGGAGGACGCGAAGTTGAGCCTGATCAGAGTGAGGACCACCACCTTTGAAAACTGGAGTCACTGGAATGTGTATCACGTTGGACACAGCAGTGAGACAGCGGAACGTTCTGTCTGAAGCCGGCACTTTCCTTGCGCACTGGTTATAACCCGTGCCGTGCTGCAAGGTTTGCTCTAGGCTGTGGTCAGGCAGCCTGGCTGGCAGCACCATGCGATGCCACCGCAGCAGGGACTGACGGGCTGTGCGTTCCCTCCCTGTGCTTTCCTGGGCATTTGCAGGGGAAGGTGCACGTGTGACAGTAGGAAAATGGCTGGGAGGGGTGTTGATGTTTAGCCATCCCACCTCTCCACTCAGTGTTAGGGGCTTAATTATGATGGAAAAGACTAGAGGAGTGAATAGATGCAGAGAGCTTTCCTCTTTCCCATCTGGCAACCAGTTCCCTTCCTCACCCTGGGCTGGAGCGAAGGTGATGCTTTTTCATACCGTCTGTGTTCCAGCCTTGCCGCTGTGCTGCCCCTGAGGATACTTGCCTGCCTGTGCTCCAGCTGTGATTCTAGGGGAGAAGATGCGCTGTGCTCGTGGCGGGGAGCCAGCCTGGCACAGCCGCACTGAGCTCTAGATGTCTTTAATCAGCAGGGGGTCGGTGTGCTGCAGATGACAGAGACATCTGGAGCACACCCAGGCATTGAAGGGGCAGGTAGAATCTGCAGGCAGACACTTACCCCGGAGCCTTTGGGCAGTCACGCTGGTGTGGCTGTGCCTGCGTGCATGTGGCTGTGGCTGCTGTGTCAGCTGGCACCTATTCCCTGCCCCATGTGCCATGCTTTTGCTTGCAGGTTGGAACATCGGTGCTGTGGCTCTGGCAAGCCTTGCACTGTGCCGTGATGTGAAGGGGTGACAGTGTGGTCTGGAGGCTTGTTAATGCAGAAGGGTTTAGCACATGGCATGGAAGGGAGGAAGCATCGCAGGGGAATACAGACAGGCTGATTCTTTGCACCAGCACTCTGCTGCCTCTTGGCAGGGTTCTTTGTGTGACTTTGTGGGTGATGCAAGGTGAGGGGGTCGCTCTGAGCCAGCTGGCGTTTCCGCACCAGGCCAGAGGCGCAGGATCCCTTTGGGCACAGCTGTTCTCTCATCTTGTGTTCGCTGCTTAGATTTAGTTTAATGCCCTGTCCTATCCTCAAACAGCGTGGCTGTAGCAAACTAAAGAGGAAATGCCCTGCGGTCCCTGGCTCCCTGAGCTTGTGAAATGATCTGTTGCTTTGGGGAGGGACTGAGAAATGGTTTTACGTCATTCGTATGGAAGGTAAAAATGATGTTGGCCTAGGGCAGTTCTCCATACTGCCCAAGTGACATAAGAGCATAATCTCACCGAGGTAGGCTTTGCAGAGGACGCTGTTTCCTTTAAAATGCGATTTATTAGTATGAATTAGCATTCATTTTGGGTGTGGAAGTAAATTGGTTCCCATGAAGGGCAAATTGCTGCTCTTCAACTAGAGAGAAGCAGCAGAGCAACAGATGAACATCACCCCAAATAGAAGTAGGGTGAGAGAACCCCCAGGAGCACTCATGTCCAGTACTTTGTCCCTTGTCTTGCCCTTGAACTGGTGAGTGTGTGGCATTAGGGAGCTGTGCCAGCAAGGTCCTCTGCACAGCTTCAGCGACACCACGGCGGTTTCTGCCGAACTGGGTTTTGTGCTCCTTGCAGGACATTGGGAGAGGGATGCGTGCTGCTCAGTGAGGAGCACATGGGGATTGTACAGCAGAACCAGAATTTTGTACAAACGGAATGTTTTGGCTCATACGTGATGGAGTGTGAATCAGCGAAGTGCCAGAGTGCTGTAGCTGAGCTAGAAATGCATCCACAGCGTGGTCAGGAGGCGCAGAGCACCTTGCAAAGCCCTTGGCCAAGAGGCAGGCTTTGGGAAATGGTTCTGTAAAGCCACCTGCGCTGGGCTTGCAGTTGCTTGCCTGCAGAGTATCTGTGTTAGTTGTGGAAGGCTCAGGAGTGCTGCCTTTGAACAACCCCTACATCCCTGATGCTGCACGATCCACAGGGACTGTGGGTAACCCAGTGAACTGGGGTCTGGGTCTTCCTGATTGGGAGTTGGTTTATATAATTCTCTTGCTTTGAATCTGTTCTTCCCTGGAGTAAGTCTGACTTCAGCGAAGTCACTCCTGATTGAAAGGAGTAAAATTGTGGCTAAGCCCTAAGTAATCGGGCCATGTGAGTTGTTAGTGGCTGAAATGCCACGTAGCCCTTTCTTGGAAAATGAGCAGTTTCCTACTGTCTCACAGTCATTTGGGAATGTGCCACGTGCTCGGACTGTCAGAAAATAAATAAACAGCTGACGTGTCTGTTGGTTTATTGGCACTTGTGTTATAAATGAACTGCTAATTTTTCTGCTGGGCAGCGTTTCCACTTAGTTACTCTTGCTGCTTCTGATTTGCACGTTTCTGTTTTGTGGCTCCAGTTGTACAGCGTGGGTGTTCTCGTGCCAGCCCACATTCCTGCGTGTCCTTGCATTATGGTCTGACAGTCTCTGCTGAACTGGGAACCATTGTGGCACTGACTGGCAGATTAACAACAGAGAGAAACACTTCCATTTGTGTGTCCTTCAGGCTTATTAATAGTTTATTGTAAAGGAAGAAGGAAGGAAGAAGCATATAAAACCAGCACAGCTTATTCTGTTTTGCCCTCTTGCTCTTTTCACTGTAGCCATACATTATTTTCCGGCAATGCCAGCTCAGTCTGTGAGGTTTGTGAAATTCATTACTGGTGCTCGGTGGAGACTGAATTAATGCACATTGATTAATATGAAATACGACAGGACAGCGAGTTACTGCATCGGTGAAATGAAGTCCTTTACAATTCAGCGCAGCCCTGTTAGATGCTTTGTAGCACCCAGAAGCTATTCCAAGTATACTTTCCAGATGGCTCGTGTGGGGAGGAAAGGGGCAGAAGACCAAGGCAAATGGCCCGGTGCCAAACGAACCTGGAGCTAAGCGACTCATTTCAGAGTGCTGCGAACCGGCAGCTGAGGGGGGCAGGCGCAGGGGCACCCCCTTCTCCTGCGACTGGATCTTCATCCTCCGGTCCCTCCTCTCTTGTCATGGCCCTTATTTTCCAGCCTTTGATATCAGGGTTTCAGCGGGAGCTTTCCCTGCTTGGCTTGCCGTGTGACCTCATGCTACAAGGATCTTTTCTGTGCAAGTCGTCTGCTGCAAGGAATTCAGTGCAGGATTTAGGATGGGTTATGCAGGAAATCTGACATCCGAGTGTGGTGTTGTGGGCAGCTAAGGTTGATATCGCTGTGGCAGTATTACCGTTAGCCCCTGAGTTTGCAGAGAGCCTGAAACAACATCAGAGATGAGCAGCTGCTTCAGTTCCGGCGGGTGCCAGTTCAGATGCCAGTGGTGATACCTGGAAGGCCAGAGCTTGTAACTTCCTGCTTGTCACAGGGGTGTGAGAGAAGGGGAACCATCGTACAACTGTCTGTCATCCTTGCAATGGAGAGGGGAGTTGTATGAAGGATGAAGTCATGTTTTCATGAAAATCTGTAGCCTGAAGCTGTGTCTAAACACAACAGACTTTAGAGCATAGATGGGTTGCAGCCCCTCTGTCATCCAGGCATGTCTATTTAGAAACCTGGTCTTAAACAGTCTGCTAAGGGTTTGCAGTTGCGAAGCAGAACGAGATTTTGAACTGGTCTCAACAGTTGCCCAGGCTGTAAGCAAGCGTGTAGCAGAGGTAGTGTCCCGGTAGCACGAGGCAGTGCTGCAGGGGAGACTGCAACCCGTTCCCCCCCCAGGGGGGCAATTCAGCTTTCAAAAGCTTAAGGGACCATGGGTCCACAGCGACACAAGCAGCCAGCTTCTGCCTAGCACCCCTCTGCCTTGGCTTTCCCCCTGTTTGGGCTGACGCTGCATTCAGCCTGGTGCAAGGTCCCACTTTGGTGGGGTGGTAGAGCGTGGCTGAAGGGTCAGCCCGCTCTGAAGTGCTGAGTCAAGCCTTGCACGGGATGCCATGTCCCACGGTGTCCCTGGAGAGGGGGCTTGGAGCATAATGTGCATCTGCAGGAATGGCGAGAGGCAGCTTGCTCTCTCAAGGTTGTGGTTGTCTCTGTGAAACCAAACCCTTGCTGCTTTAGCCTTGCCCTCAGGTCCCTGGAGAAAGAATTCCCTTTCCTTGTTCGTTGCTGTGCAGGTGGTCCCAGTGCCCCTCACCAGCAAGGGAGCTGGGAAGGCTGCCAGTGCTTGCTTTTGGGGGGTATTTATTTCTTGGGCTCTTAATTGCATTGCTGTTGATCCATTTGCTCCTTAGCAATGACAACGACTTGACAATTACTTCCTTTTACTTCCCTCAAATACCTCCAATTGTTGAAGTTCCTTTTTTTTTTTTTTATCTCCCTGCTGATCTGTACTTGCATCCTCTTCTGTCTACCTGGCATCTGGAAGAGAGAGGTAAGTAAATATGGCATGCCAAGACTGACTAAGGCAGGTAGCTTTCAATTGGACTTGCCTTTGTTACAGTAGTGTGGCCGAAATAACAACAGCAAAAGCAAATGGCACTCTCCATTTGCTAATGCAGTTTCTGAGCATCTGAGCAGTCTGGGAGGTGAAGTACCCGGGAGATAATGGGTGCTTTAAAGTCATATGGGCTGCCCATAGCTTTTATTTTAGAGGGCTTGGGCTGCAAGATTGAGTACAAATTTGCTAATTCACAAAGACTTGCTGAAGATGAAACCCTTGCCTGCAATATGATGTTAAATCCTGCAGGTTGCTTGCTGCAGTTCCCTTGCTAGTATTTTACCTTCCAAATAGGAGAAGCAAAAGCCCTTGTGCAGTTTGTAGGGTGACTGTTTGAGATGTCTAGAAAAAGAGATCCTTCTTTATTCTTTGTGCCTTGGATGGGGGGCAGCATCTGTTTTGGCAACCTTAGCGGTGGGCGAGGTGCTGGGTGGTGGGTGAGGCGCTGGGTGTCAGCTGTTGTGTTGGAGCACTGGGTCCGTGTCTGTGCCTGGGCTGGCTGCCTTAGGGCCCTTCCAGGAGGGGATGGGAGCAGGAAATCCCAGCCGTGGAGGAATCCGGATCAGTTCTGCTGAAGGGAGTTTGCCGCTGTGTGCGGTTCCTAAATCAAAGCGCTTCCTGCTTCAACAATTACAAGAATATCAAATGAGTTAAAAGCACTGGGGCAAAAATCAGGGCAGCCAGTGACTGATGAGAAGCAGAGCTTTGATCAGCTCATCCATAAGAGCCTGCTGGGGGCAATGGCTCCTGGCCCTGGGGCAACAGTTTCCTCACTGATTTCAATGGGGGCAAGGTGGTACTTGCAGCGCAGCCAGCGGTGCCTGCCATCCATCTGGGGTCTGATCTGCTCATCCCTACAGTAAAATGCTTTTGGTAATTTGATTTGCCTTCCTGCTGCTAAACGCCAGGCAGCCGGGATGGGGGGGGATTGCCTGGCTCTGTTCTGCAGAAGGCAGTGGCTGGGAATGCACAGCCGGCTTTGCTCTGGTGGGGTGTCTGAGTGTCCCCCGTGTGCAGCTCCCGATGCCACCTGCCTGGGGTGGGTGTGCTAACCAGGCACCCCGTCACTTACTCCTCTAGAACAGACCTTACAGAGGGGTGTGATTAAGGCATCAGCCAGAACTGTCTCTGTGTCCCCTGGGGCTGGGGTGAGATGTAAAGGGAAACTGAGATTAGGCAGAGAAGAACTCTCTTGAATTGCAGTGCAGAGCTGGCGTAGGCTGCTGAGGGCAGGGGTGGAGTTGTTAGTGCTTTGAAGTACCTGTGAAACATCTGGAGGGACACTTTGGGTGCAGAGCTGAGCCGGTTCTGGTGTGGGGAGATGGGTCAGATGGCTTTTGAAGGGTGCGTGTCCCCAGCCTTGGCCCTGTAAGGCTGTGGGAGGGGGTGAGAAATACAGCTGTGCCCTACACTCGCCTGGCATCGCAGCAATTACCGTGTCCAGCTTGTGAAGCATTTCCCCAGCGACTGACCGTTGCTCACGTATGTGGTGAAGTCCTTTTGAAAGTGCACCTGAGCATCGCCTGCCGAGCTTCAACGAGGTCGCCGCGTTGCTGGCGTTGGAGTTAGTGCTGTGGCACAGCTGGGTTCTCAGTGGTGCTTCCAATAGTCTGCGGTGGCGATTGAAGCAGGTTCCATTAGTGCTGTGATCCCTTGCGTGAAGCGACTCTGTTTTGGTGCCTCGGAATCAAAGCATCAGGTAATTGTGGTGCTGCCAGCTTGCTGCGAAAGCGGGTGAATCAGTGGGCTTGTTTCTTCTTTGCAAGTTAACAACCCTGTGCAAGTCATGCTACTGGAATGAAAGGTCATGAAGGTAAAAGGTACTATTATTACGTTATTGAATGCTACTGCAACAGTCCTAGAAAACAGCAGTTTTTCTTCTGCCGTGGGAATGGTGCTAAAAGCATTGTGCTGAGATTGTTTCTTTCCCTGCAGGATTATTTCCACGAGCTCATCTGCATCACAGAAAGGGAGAAGTTTGTTGTGCCTATCCGAGCTATAGGTGCCCGAGCTATCCTGGACTTCCCCGACCAGGTGAACTTCTCAGCCTGTCCCGTCAAGTACAGCACCCAGAAAACACTGCTGGTTCGCAACGTTGGTAACCGGGTGGCCCGCTACTGCATCAGCACTCAGAGGTAGGGAGCTCATCTCTTTTTGTGCAAAACACTGTGGTGTGATAATATAGTTGGGAAACAGCGACAAAAAGGAACCAGAGCATGTGAGCTGCCGTGCTGCTGCCGTGGCTGGAGATGGGCAGGGCACGTGGGTTTTGCTGTTGATTATAGTGTTTGAAGCATGGCGCAACCTCTGCTAAAACTCTGCAAGCTGCAGAGTGGAGTTTTATAGTGCAACGGTGTCTTCAGAGCACAGTCGTGCAAGGCTGATTCTGTTAGACTGAAAGAGCAATTGTAAGAAGGCAGCTGGACTGCCCTTGGGCTGTGGAAGATCCTGCGGGGCAGACGACAGCTCCAGGAGCTCAGTTCCTGCAGACCAAGGGCAGTGTTAAGAAATGGGCAAGCTCTGAGCTGGTGGAAGAGACATTTAAGAATTTATCAGCAGTTTGTCTAGAGTAGCGAGTGCAATCAGAGATGATAGATCAAAGCAATTGGTATTGAGACCCTGACAAAACCCCTGTGGGGTCCAGAACCTGGTTTTCCAGTAGGTTTGATCTGGTCCCTGGGATCCAATATTCTTCATTAGAATGAGCTCTTAAGCGGAGATGAGCTGACAGCGGCTTCAAAGCTGCACTACAGCCCCAAAGAGGAATGCCTTACAGCGGGGGCACAGGCCAAAGATGCAGCAAATACCTGGTGCGTGGGTTGGGAGCCTCTTGTAGAGCTTTGTCTCTCTCAGATCTCCTGGAAAGTGCTCTAGCACTTTGTAGTAGCTACCGGCAAGCTCCTTGATCTTCAGTGCCTTCTGAAATAGGTATGTGGCCCTGTTGGCCAAATATACACGTTCCTTGGGAGGCCACAAGCACGTGGTATTTGGGCAGTCTCCTGGTCAGGTGCCTGACATGTGCGGCGTTGTGGACAGCCTGTACTGTTCCTGTTGGTCTCAGAAGACAGTCACTGGTTTTCCAGTTTGCTGAACTGGAGAGGGTAGTGCCTTTTTGACACTGCACCTGCAAGGAAACCAGTTCAGCTGGCTGGTAGTTAGCTCCGAGTTGCTTGGTCCCAGAGGTCTTGGTGCAGGAGCTGAGGTCCAGAACGCAGCAAAGATGTGCCGTCTGCCTTAGTGCACCTGAGTTGCTTCAGTTTCTTCCCCAGGAAAACAGGGGTCAAGAGAAGGCTCTTTGCTCTTTCTCCTGGGAAGCGTGAGGGTCCAAGAGGCTCCTACCAAAGCCTGGCAAGGCTGTTGAAACAGGCTTCCAGGATGCTATTCAAGCAGGCTGCTGCTTGTCACTGTGGAAATACATAGGCAGGACCTTGTAAATCCCTGTGCAGCTTCCCTCTGGGATTTCCAGATCTAGTCGTCACCACCAAAACAGATACCCAGTCGTGTCTGGCATCTCTTGGCAACGTCCTTGCCAACTGTTCCGTTGAGTGATCCAGCGTGTGTTGAATCCTGCTTGATACGATTTTTATGCTGAACTTCAACAATTAAATTTTTCAGTCCTGATTTGCAACAGAGAGATGGGAAGCGTTACAAAAGTTTCATATGACACACAAAAAAGTAGAATTCTGAATAACTGGATTGTGTGTGTCTGCAGAGATCAAAAGCTGGTAAGATTTCCCATGTCAGCTGAAGGCATCAGTCATCTCTTCCATTTCATTACAAATTTTTGAAAGCCAGTTTGAAATTTCAAACTGATGATTTAAATCTTTGAGTATAAGCAGTGTTTTATTCTAATTAGGTCACCCCCACTTTCCTTCAGATTTCTTTTTAAATACTCTGAAGTTCCTGTGTTTCTGCTCTTTTTATTTTTTTTGCTTTAAGTGTTCAGCAAAATGTCATAATGAATTCTTCATTGGGAACTTTCTTAGAGGTTGAGTTCCTCCAGTGCCTGTCTGTCTACCATCTGTTTGCATATATGCACAGATGTATAGGAAATATGAGAAATTTGGGGGCTATGTGAAATGGAATCGGGCTGATGGAGAAGAGAAACTCAGAATAACTTTGGAAGGGACCTCTGGAGATCATCTGAGCAAACACGGCGCTCAAAGCAAGACCAGTGTCAGAGTTCGATCGGGTGTGCACACAACACGAGAAGTAAGATCGGGTAATACCAGCCTTGCTCTGTCCTCCTCCAGGCTGTGCAAAGCCCTTTATCCCAGCATCTCCCTGTACGTCCTGTGCCGCAGCCCCTAAGCTCCCTTTCCGTAGAAAGGCTTTTGTGCCCACCAGCCTGTACTGCCAGGGATTCTTCCACCCCAAATACAGGTGTTTGCATTTCCCATCCCTCGGCTGCATGCAGTTCTGCTGTGTCCCAGTGAATGGCAGCCCAGCCCTCCAGTATCTGGACTGTAGTGCCCCAAGCTTGTATCCCCCACTCAGAATCCGAGTGTTCCCCCCTCTTGACCAGGTCAGCACGTTCCCTTGCAGCCCGAGAGCAGAACTCCCACGTTCTTTCTCGCTGTGTGATGAGGCCATGGTGTGCCAGGAGCGGTTCTTCCAGCCAGTGCTGGGGACTGCACTGTGTGACAGTGGGTTCCCTGCTGCTTGTGCTGTGAGCAGTTGCCCAGGTACCTGCCCCGAGGTCCCAGGTGAGCTCAGTGGCTCCAGCAACCCCAGCAGGAAAGAAGTGGCCTCCCAGCCAGCGTGACAAGTAGGCTGGAGAGTCAGCGCAGTACTAGTGTAAATATAGAAAGTCTCTTCCTGTCGTTCTCATTGTTAAGGCTGGATAACGAGTTTCTTCTCCATGGCATTCAGGGAGATAAGTGTCACTCCAGTACGTTTCAGTTGAAAATGGCGTCTGGAAGCAGATCTCAGCGCAGCACTGCCTTTTCCTGATGTTACAGACCTTGTGCTACGCTGTGCTTTGGGGTCAGAGAGGATCCGTCTGAGAAGATACATTAAGGAATGTCCCACCAGGCTCTGAAAGCTCAGGAAATGATGCTACAAGGTGCAGTGCTAGGAGCCCCCTGTAGGACCCATATACGACACCGAGGTGTGGGATTGGAGAGTTACCACAGGATGTACAAAGACAGGACAACAGATGCCAGAACAGATCCCTATGAAATTGCTTACTAGTCTGGAGTTGCTCCCTTTCTGCAGGGCAGTAACGGGCAAGATCTCAGCAGGTTCTGCTGGGAAGGTCTCCCTCGGGCTGGTGCGGCTAGATGAGTTTATACAAGCCGGGGATTGCAAGGCACCGCTGGGAGATCTGGACCTGTGACAGTTTAGATGTTGTACAACAAAGCAAACGTACAAATGGGCATAGTTAAAAAGGATGTCAGAAGAGAACCTGTTAATAAACCTCCAAACCTTATCTTTCCTGTCGTTTCAGGAGCAGTAGTGATTCACTAACAGGGTAGATCTAACAGGACAAGAATTATCCTAAAGAGCAGCTCACAATTAATGGCTAAAAGGCCAGAGTTTAGCCTGCCAGCTTCATCTCTTGGCAGTGGCTTTCATGTGGCTATTAGTGTGTCAGGGACGTTTCCTTAGCATCTCTTATCTGTAGGCTGCAGGGAACAGCTTAGTGACGTGCACTGAAGTTCAGAGTTGAGGTTAAGCATGGACCTTGCATCCCTCTGGGTCTTGGAGAACCAGGTCTACGTGAGGGATACCAAGCTGCGACAGCAGTAACAAAGTTGTCCCGTGGGTACAGCATGGGGTGGGAGGCAGGAGGTGCGGTGTCTGACTTGTGCTCTGTTTCTCAGTCCTGAGAATGAGTCCTGACCTCGGTGGGATCCTCTTCTTCTGATAATTTGAAGATGGGAAGATACCTTCTTTCTCGGGCACCCCCTGAAGTCATCCTCGGGAGTGTCATTCCCATCCCAGCTATCTGAGGGCAGGGGTATGCAGACAAGGGGACGGGATAGGAGGTGGTGCTGAATTGTGGCCCTTAAACAGCAGCTTTTCTGTTCTGGCCATGTTTGGGGCGGGGGGCGGGGGGGGGAGAAAAAAAAAAAAGGTGGGGGGGAATTTTTCTGTGCCTTTCCCCCAGCAGGCAGTGATGCCAGCCAAGCACCAGCAGAGCCCTGCCCAGTATAACCAGGCACAACCCCCAGTGCAGGTGCAGGGCCATGGAGAGCAGTCCGGTTCTGAGGCTGGTGGCACCTTGGCTTTCCTCCTCCCTCTCAAAAGTCTCAGGTCCAGCACGTGAACATTGCAGGCCCAGTGCTTCCCCATTAGTCACTGGTGATGTTCTTGCTAGTTGTAATGGGAGCAGGTCAGGCCCCTAATTGCAGCAATATCTCCTTAATGAGCAGGAACTCCAGCAATTTCATCAGCTGTCACTACTTCCATGAATGAAGCTCAGCTCGTGCATGGCTCCTGATTTTCTCATTATTTTTGTGTGCTGCATTCCCTAATCACTGGGAAACTCTCTGGAAGGTGTTTTTGAGGTGACAAATTGACCACCAGCAAAGCACTAAAGCCAGTACCTTTTGCTTTCTAAGTGAGGCTGTACAGGAGCCGCAAAGCCCAGCTGCTGTTGTGCAGGAGCATGTTGCATCTGACTTTTCCCTGAGCGTTAAAGAACTGAATTATGTGTCTGTCAGCCAAGAGCTGTTTACCTGGCCACAAATCATAATTGCTCGTGTTAAATCCGAAGTACACCAACACCTTTTCATCATTATTTCCAACGCATTGCACAGAATTCCTCCAGCGGGCCAAGCAAACAGTTACCAAGCCTGGATTACAACCCGGAGCCCCAGACTGCATTGCTTGTGAATACACCGAAAACCTCCTGTTAAACTTGCCTCGATATGCTCCTGCTAATGGTGCTTCATTTAGCTAGAGATTTAATTGTTCAGGCTGTAAATGGGTACTCCTTTTGTGTCTTGTTTTCTTGTTTCTGTATCACTCTAATGTGCCTTTGCACTCCTACAGATTTTTCTTTGCTTAGAGCAGCTTTCACTGAAACACTGATAAAATGTGCCCTTTCTTAGGCAAAACCAGGATGCTTTCAAGGTAAAAAAAAAAAAAAAAAAAAAGAGTTGAATTCTGCAACTTAAACTCCAGTTATTCTCTGGTCTTCAAGAAGAAATTCTCTTCTCCCTGTCTGATTTCCAGGCTGCAATCTCACTGGGACAGGCATCGCCTTGACATTTGTATCTCTTGAGGTGTATAGGTGGCAGGACAAGACGGATTCCTGAGGAAGTCCGTGTCAGGCTGTGCATGCAAATAACCCTCACCATCTCTGTGCCCTTCAAAAACCCTCCTCCGATCGTACCGCTAGCAGTCAGACTCTTGAGCCTTGCTGCAGAGAACTGGATGCAGGGTATGGGGGAGACGAGGTCGTTTTATAGCATAGGATGTTCTGAGGGCTGGAGCTCTTCAGGAGTCGAGTTGGTGGCTCAGTTTCTGATACTGTCTGTTCTCTTTTTCTTCTGCTAACTGTGGTTTGTTTGCTTCTTGCTTGCGCAGGTGAGCTGAAGTGAGCGAGACAGCCACATAGTCCCCAAATGTCCCACAGTAATCCTGATGTGCCTCTCTGTGTTGCAGCCCTTTCTCTGTTGATCGCTCTGCTGGGACTCTTGGGATTGGCGATGCCGTGCAAGTAACAGTGGACTTCCACCCACAGAAGACGGGTGATTATTCCGGGTCCCTGACAGTACACTACGACACAGGTAAGTGCTGGACACTGCATGGTGCCCACGCTTTGCGTCCTTCAAAGCAGAAGACTGTTAAACTTGCTTTGCAGGCTCCTTCTAAACTCTTTTCTTTCTAAACCCTTTTCTTTCAAAACCTCTGCATGTTTTGGTGCTTCAAGTGAGCAGGTAAGGGGCAAAGGCTGAGTGTGCCCTTGTTCTGTGTGGCTGCGTGCTGGTCTCTCCCTGGGGGATGCTGGTGTCAGCCAGGAGCGTAAGTGTAAGTGTGTCTGTGTGCCCGGTTCCTCTCCAGGAGAGCAGCAGTAGGGGATGCTCAGCAAAGCGTGTAGAAGCAGGCAGTGTATGTGCTTTCTGCCTCGTGGGCCCTGGAGTTAGTATTTTTCTGTGCTGGAGGCTTTATTCCCATCTTTGTTTAATCACTTCTGATGGTTTTACCTTCCAAGCCTTTGTCCAGTTGCTTTGCGGGTTTGTAGCTATGAGCTTCTGTAGGCTCCCATGGCAGTACGTTCCAAAGGAAGGAATATTCCTTGGGAAAGTGCTGGTACTACACTTCTGTAATTTCTGACTAATACTATTTCAGGCCCTTGGGTTCCTGTTTTACGACAAATGGTGACAAATTTTTCCTCCTTTGGATTTTCCCAGGCCGTTTGTGCTTTTACACTATCTCTTGTGTGATTTCTAGGTTAAGGAATCCTGTTCAGTCTTCATATAGAAGCTGCTCTGTACTTTGGAGAAGGGCAGAAAGAACAATTAAATTTCAAAGGCTTCAGCTTGGCTTTGAAGATCAAAACTATACCCATTATTTCAAGACCCACGTGGCCATGGGTTTAGAAGTGAGACCATGATAGTTTTAGTGGAGTTTATTTTGCCGTAGTTAGTTGTCCCGTAGAGCATTAGGTCATGTTTCCATGAACCTGAGTTGTACATGCTCAAAGCACTGTGCATGTCTCCCATTTCTTGGGTCCTGCTTCCTCTGCTTGCCAACGTATGCCGAGGATTCAGCGGAGGGGGAAGGCAAGGCTTATAAAGCACGCCTGCCTCTGTAACGCTTCTGAACCTCGGTTATTTTTGTACGCTGGGTTGTCTGTTATAGAAAGCAGGCTGTCCAGTCATGGGGACGTTGCTGTTTCTCGCAACATAACTCATCTCTGGCCACGAATCCCTCCCACTCCTCCTGGGCTCCCTTAAGAGCAGAGAAGTTGAGGTTATACAGGCATGAAGGCTGAACTCTTCATGTGTGGAGGTGAGGCAATGGCTGCAGAGATCTGTTTGAAGGGTGATTCATTCCCAACCTCCCTCCAAGAGAGGGGCTCTCTTTCTTCTGGCACGACTGTGATTCGCCGCATTGTGTCCGGCTTAGGGTTTAAGGAGTCCACCCAGAAGGCAGCCAGCTCTCCCCCGTGCTGTTGCGTGGCAGCCTTGGAAAGGCAGGTCCATCCCCTGGCTGCCTTGCTGTAACCCGTGCAGCGAGGAGAAGGCTCTGCCTCGGCAGGGGGATGCTCTCCAGGGATGGCCGGGTCGCTGCCCTTCTCAGCTGGGGCTGGCTCTGAGGCTTTAAACACGCTCCACAGAAGTGCCATTTCGACGGAGAATGTCTCGTGTTTGGGGTTTGCTTCTCACCTGGGAGACCCTCACCTGCAACAGGCAGAGTAGGCTCGGTGCTCAAGTTTGAGCTTAGTTGACTCCCGGGAGTTGCTTGGTTGGGAAGAATGAAGGTTTGGAAGCTCTGGCAGTGAGGGACGCTTTGGTGGGGATCTCTTCTGGAGGGTGAAGGGCTGGCAGGTGCTCCAGCAAGACTCCAGGTGTTAATCGGCTGCTGTGCGCAGCCAGGGGCTCTCTCCTCTTCGGTCTGAGGCGGAAAGCAAAGGTGTGCTCGCTCGGGTTGTGGGACAGCTTGGGAATGCTCGGTGCAGGCTTGCACGCTCGGGCATAGGCACCGACAGGCTCCAGGCAGAAGAAATGGACTTGCAGGGCTGTGATGGGCAGGTGGGTGTGGGCCGTGCCCCACCGGTCTCGTTCCGACCTATCTTCACAGACCCACAGCAAGTGAGGGCACTGCTGCTCCAACACGGTGAAGTTCTCATCTGCGTCCCATCCTGCCGTGGGCTGTCACTTTGCCTGTTTTTTATCTCCCTCTTCTGCCTGCATGCCCCAGGCACCTTCGCTTGTTGGCAACAAGGGATCAGGAGAGACACAACCCTGGTGGCGTGCTTGCAGGAGACTCTGGGCAAGCCGTGACCGAGGTGGGGCCTCCTCAGAGTCACCTGAACGACTCAGATGCAGAATTCCCTGTGACCCGCATGGGATGGTGACCCAAAGGCCACCTGGGCACACTGAAAACGTCTCCCTGTAGATAGTGTCACCTTGGGGATAATTCTTTACAAGCCCACCCAGAAATAAGGTGCTTAAGGTGGTGCCCAGGACATCCTCATGCTGTACACATGCAGCTCTCGGGATGCAATAAATATATTGATCTGTGGAACTGCTCACACAGCTAAAAGCTGTGACACTTCTGTTCCCTGTGGCTTCCTCTGTTCCTTGTACTCCCATCAGCAAGGGCGATGAGCAATGTCTGCCTTTTGCTTTGTTCTAGGTGAAGATACGCACACAAGCCTTCATGGAGCCACTGAAGATGTCAACATTAGGCTGGACAGAAACTCCTTGGCAGTTGGGAAGACCTACATCACGCTGTCAAATCACAGATGTGTGGTCATCCACAACCGGAGTAAAATCATAGCCCACTTCCAGTGGAAGGCTTTTCTTACTCAAGAGGAGGAGGATCAGGAGAAGCTGAGGTTCGTTGGAAAGATTCCTTTCAGTAAGACACACTGCCCAGGGGTGAAACTACCATACGGCCTCAGAGGGATGTTGGTGCTTTTTTGGATGGTGTAGGAGAAATAAAGCATCCACCGCATCTGGGTCTGTGTCCCTGGGCTTCAGGGTAATGGAGCTCGGTGCTTCCCATTCTGGTTCCATCCATGTTCCAGCTGATGTTTTGGGGAGGAAAGGTTGATTGCAATGGCTGCATTTCCTCGGAGAGCAAATTCCCGTCTGTGGGAGCCCTAAATCAGTGAGGCCTGGTCCCTGGGCTGGCAGGGGGTCTGTGAGGCTGAGGAAAGTGTCGGCACTCCTTACCTGGGACGGCGTTGAGCAGTAGCACCTAACAGCTGCAGGCAGCGTACCTGCTGTGATATTCACTGCAGTTTCTTCCCCTCCAGCTCTGGTAGGACAGCAACCTCCTTCAGCCTGCTTTTGCAGTAATGCGCAGGGCAGGGTGCTTTGCTGGCCCCGAACGTTGAGGCCATCCGGCTGTAGGATGCTGAATTGCCTCGCGCTGTCCCGGCTTCCAGCACAACGAGGTATCCCTGCCCCTTCTCCGGGGCTGGGGAGAGTTTGGAGGTGGAGGGTTCTGCGGGGAAGTCAGGGACAGGACTTGGAAGTGCCTTTGGGCGTCAGCACCTGTGTCTTCACGGTGCTGAGAGGTGGGGCAGGCTCTCCAGAGGGTGTCTCTGAAGCTTTGAAATTCCGTTTGGGGCAGCAAGGAAACGCTTCTGGCCCAGGGGGAGGCACTGGAAACGACACTTCAAAGCTGGGGTGATTTAGGGAGTCCTTGTGTGACTTTTCAGAGTTGGACGGCTGTAGGTATATAGGAGTTAGTCTGAACCCAGAGCTGATCAGGAAGCTGCCTTCAACTGGAGCACTTTTTAAGGGCTTCTGAGCAAATAAAGTTCAATGTAATTAGGTCAGAAATGCCTTGAAGGCCAAACCTAGTTTCCCACTGTTCTCTGTTTTTAATTGCACAGTGTGTGACTTTGGTGCAAGCGCAGTGTGCTAAAGGAAAAAATCTCATGACCTTCTCTTAGTACTTCCCTGTGCCATTCTTTTCGCATCTCTCCCCAGCTGCCCGTCTCAGACAGGACCCTGAGTGATCCTCTGTCCCCTCAGAAGCAACCAGCTTTCGCCAGAGTTAACGTGTTTCCCCAATTTTTTTGCAGTGACGCTTGATCTCATGCCAGCCTGTGTTCTTTACTGTGACCAGGGCGCTTTGTTCTTCCTTACTTGCAGTCTTAGGGGTGGTCATGGCTCCGAGGCCACTGTGCTGCTGTCGGAGCAGCTTTTGAGATCTTTTGAGAGCAGAGAGGACTTTGACAATGGGAGGAGGCAGTGCAGCAGCCTGTGCTTTGCTGTCACCCAGAAAGACCTGGCTCGTCACAAGGTCTACCCAGGGGCTTGCTCTGTCTCCCTCCTGCAGGACTTTCTGGGATGTAGTGGTGGAATTCTTGTCCGTTGCTGAAGGCTGAGTTGAGGGTTGCTCATGTCGGTGGCTGGAAGCCCTCCTCATGCACAGCGCTGTAGGTCAGCCATGGAGAAACATTTCCCACGACACTCCACTGGGAGCGAGCCAAAGAAAGTATTTTTGGCACCGGTGACAGCATCTGCCCGAGGCTCTGTCTGTGTGCCGCTAGGAACGTCCGTGACTGTGTTTCCTTGCTGATTGTATTGGAATTCAGCTGGGTGGTGACTGCTGTCCTGTTTATAGCGTGTTGCCTCGATTTTCTGTGTACGGAGCCTTCCCCTCACCCCCCTCGAGTAGTCACCTGCTGGTTCTTGGTGGCCAGGGGACTGGAGCGTGAAGGGGGCACATCCACGTGCCAGCTGGGAAGCAAGTGCTCTGCAGCAGTGCTCCCTCCTCACCTCTCGGTTGTGAGCTTTCAACGCTGCAATGATCGCTGCTACAACTACCAAGTAAGGCAGAGGTGACCTGTGTCAAAGCTCTGTGGAGAAGGCCCAAAAGAGGAAAAAGGTGAAGTGGTTCAAGGCTGGATGTAGGGGTTTGGATTCAGAGGTGCTGGTGCTGACTTCTTTATTGGCTAATGCTGATGCCAAAACGGCACAGAGTAACAGCTCGGAGACTAATTTTGTCTTTTATTTATTTCGTGCAACACTGGGGAGCTACCGATTCGCACCGGACAAACCAGCTCCGAAGTTTTCAGTGAAAAGTCGGGTAATTTATACAGGTTTTGTGAGAGGTTACAACATCTTTACATACATATTCATTTGATTTCGACATCTAATCATTCTATTCATAATAGGTGGGATCTAGGTGGAGTAAACCTTTCAACTTTCTTTGTTCAATGATCTTCTGACTCATGGTTTTCCTTTAACATCCTCAATGGAACCTTTCCTAATTATTCAGAGTACACGCCTTTACCTTTTCTAATCATTCAGAGCACATTCCTCTACTTGAACGTGGTCAGTGGGAGGGAATAGGCCCTGCCATCTCTCTCTTACCTCAACACAAAGAGAGCATCACCCAGAGCACAGTACCAAACACATCCTGACGAATCTTTTTAAGACCTTGCTCTGTTTCAATGCCAGGCAAGGCTCTCAGGGCCTCTGGCTTCATGCACCTAAACCCGTTAATTTCACTCAAGTGATGCGATGCCCGAATGCATTAGTTTGCTTTGCAAGTGCTCTGGGATCCTCTGCTGGATGGCAGTGTAGGCAACGGAGCAGCCAGTTCGCTTATCCCTGCCGGTGCAAAAGGGAAGATAAACAAGTGATGCTGGTAACCTGCAGCTGAAGCCCGGCTGCTTCTCCGCTTCCCAGTGAAGCACTGCAGTGTGTGCTCCTTCATCTCCATCCGTCTCCCCCGAGCACCTCTATGGGCGGCAAAGCCATCTGAGGGTGTTGGTGGGGTTGTGCATTAGTCGTGGCAGTAGCTTTGAGCCAGGAGGCTCTCCTGAGGGCTGCTAGCTTTCAAACCCCTCTTCTTAGCTTGTGAGTGTGGCGTAAAAGTGCCTGCCGTGCCAGTGCAGGAGTGATAACCTGATCTGCTTGGGACCCCGTGGCTTGGGGTCAGCCCCTCGCTGAGCTGCTGCTGCTGTTCCTCCCCCAGTGCGTTGCTGCTCCTGCGCTTACATGACAGTCTCTGCAAATATGTTGTTTATTAAATGATCTGCTTGGTTTGTCTCTCCCCACGGCTGCAGGCGCTGTCGCAGGCTGCAGAAGCAGGAGGAGAATGAGAGGAATTCTTTTCTCAAGCAGCGCGCGGTGGACCCCACGCTCCAAGAGCGCCTTGCCCTTCTCTCCCGTGCCTTCCAGAACCAGAGGGCAAAGGTGCAGGAAGACTCTATGCTTTTCTCTGATGATATTTTTGCCATTGAGCCAGTGGTAAGTGATAGCTGAGAACCTCCCTTCCTCCTCCTCCTCTTCCTCCTCTTCCTTCTCCCTGAATGAGGTCGCTTGGCAGATCCCCGCATCAGTGTCTTGATGTGCCTAGAGGGAGACGTGAGGTTTCTAGTGAGGCTGGGAGAGATTGTTGCAAAAAGCATTTCTAAACTGCGAGCTCCGGGCAGGCGTTGAGAGCCTGCCTAAAGCTGAGCTCTGCTGCAAGGGCTGTAAATTAAGGGCACTTCCTAAGTGTCCTGACAGTGTTCCGAGGTATCGATGGTTATATATAAGGGCACTCCTTACACGTAGTGTGTGGGGATTAACCATGAGTATTAGTTCACATACTGAAGAATGAAAAGGTCCTCTATGGAAAGGAGGGCAAGTTCAGCCCAAGTTTAATTGCGGCAAGACCAATCCCTTCATATAATCTGGACTTAGACCGTGCCTGAATCTCCCTCCCAGTGTCGTCTGTGAGCCTGCACGCAAGGCTGGCGGGTTTAAACGGACTTTTTTGAGTTCTATTGCACGCTTAGAGAAAAGTTTTTGCTTTTGTATTTATGCAAACAAAACCTCATGTCCTTCAATTAACTAGAGCCCTGATTCTGAATATTTGCATGGTCTGAGATGATGAATGCCTGCTGTCTGAGCAGTGTAAAATCCCTTCTCATCTTGGAGCAAACCCTAGAATAATCTTAGCCTCTTCTTTCTTGTAAAATAGGGGAAACTATTGTTTTGTTATTTATTTTTAAGGAAGGGGATCATGTTCTCTTCTTGGTTGCTCCTATAGCCCGTACAAGGCTGAGAGCCCCCCATGTCAGCACAGCTGCAGTTTCACACCGCCGCAGCTGAGAGCAGTGTGATGTGACCAAGAGCCTGTGTCGGAGCAGCAGGGCTGTAGCAGGGAGTGGGAGCTGATCAGCTGAACATGAAGAGCATCCTGCAGTGTGTCAGCCGGTTTTGGAGCATGTCCCAGGGCTCCTGCTCCAGTACAGCCGACTATAGCTCCATAACGAGCTTAACCTGCTCTTGGGCTCCTGAAGTGCATTAGGGTGAGGTCCAGCAGCCTGGCTGCCCACTGAGTCCTGGTGCCCCGTGTAGCGCTGTACGGAGCCAGAGTGTAGCCTGGCCTCAAGTCTTGAGTGGAAACCTTTCCTAAATGGCTGTGTTGATGTTACAGTTTGCTCTAGGACTGAGCGTAAGTGGGCTACTGCAGGAGCCTCTCCCCTTCTGTCCTGTCCAGCATTATCAATCTTCTGATTCCCATTAATTCCATGATCTGTGGAACAATGAGTTTCACATTCAGAGTTTCGCTGGTGTCTGTCTTCCCCCCCGGCATATGGGTGTCTTCACATCAAATGTTAGTATTTTTTCCTCTTTATCAAGTGTAAAATCTAAGAATGCACTGCCGCCGACTTCCACAACCTTCTCCCCGGTGACAGCCCCGTAACTTTTAGCTTGGGCAGGCCCCTTCTGGCAGCGCCGTGTAAATCTGCTGGAGGGGCCCCGCCAGAGCCTGGACTTTGCTGCCTCGGACCTTCTGGCCAAAAGCGGCGGCTGCTCTTCCCACCTATCACCCTGGGAGCACCCTACAGAAAGAATCAAACCCTTGGAAGAAGCGGCTGGAGGTTCCCAGAGGTTAGGAGGCCGCTGGAGGGACGATAGCCTTGGAAAGGCTCTCTGGGCAGGGTGGCTTTGCAGGGTTTGTGCAGCAGCTTTGCTGTGTAAGCGGGCCGGTAGCTGCCAGGTGTTGCTCTCTGTGGAAGCTGCAGCGGGTTATTTCAGCCTGTATGGGGTTAACTTGTGGATGAAAATAGTAACAAAAAAGGAGGCAGTGATTTTGGAATTAGCATGTGAGCATGAACATTCTGAGCAGCCATCCAAGCCTGTGGGAGACAAGCTGTTGTGTAAGTCTGGCTTTCTGAGCGTGTCTCCGATTTGATTTATCGGAGATGTCGGCTGTATTTCTGTCACAGATGTGCTGGCCTTGGAGTTCATCGAATCCCAAAGTCAGCTAAACTCACTCAGCTGGAAAAGCGCGCTGTTGTTAGCAGATACATATTCACCAGGCCAACGGTTCTTTTTAATTTTCTTCCTTTCCTGCTTAGCTTCGTTTTTGCTTATGAATTGTGTTACGCTTGCTTCCGTTAACGGGAGATGTATTGCCTCTGTCAGCCTCTGAGTAATAACCAAACTGCCCCGAAGCATCCACAAGGCCAATATATCTGATGGCAGCACATAAAATAGACCAGTGAGTACCACTGACTTGTGATCCAGCAGAAACGAGCAGCAAAAGAGTACTTTGTTAGATAGTTGACCTGAAAGACTGATACTGCTGCCTTAGGCTGCCAGAAGCTTGTTTTCTGGCCCCAGTGGAAGGAGAGATTTGGTTTGAAGGCTCAGGATGTGCTCTCCTTCCCCGCTTGGTGCCCCTCTAAGATGAAGACCTCAAGCATCGTCACTACTCTCAGCATTTCATTAACGTCCTTCCTCAGCACAGCAGCAGCGATGGTTTGTGTGGCGGGTGGTGCTGGTAAGCCTGGCAAGGCACAGTTTGTCACGCAGGAGCCGAGCGAGGGCTGTCAGCAGCTCTCTGGGCAGAGGACCCCAGCAGCTGGAGGATCTAAGGGCACCACTGGGCAGCTCAGCCCACACAGCGCCCTTTAAGGAGGAGCGCAGAACGCCGGTGAGCCGGGGTGTGTGTTCAGCTACAGCTGTCAGGCTGGAAGCAAATGCAAGCAGCTGCCTAATGCACACCCCACCCCCCGCCCCCCCAGGGACTGCCTGCCCAGGGTGAGACCACTGAATTCAGTCTGTTAAACATACAGCGAGCAGCTGGGTGAGGAGCGCTGGTGAGTTATTAGACTCTAATTAGCCAAGCCAGGGAAATCCGTCATCTGAGTGTTTCTTCTCAGTGGCTCGGCTTAGGCAAGCTCCAGGTGTCGTAGCAGAGCTTATGTTGTTTGGAGCAGCACCCCAAAGGCTTTTATTCCTGTAAATTCAAGATTACTCTCTGGACGCTTTTGAGTCTGTGCAGCATCCCAGCAGGACCCGAGGGATCTGCTGTCTCGTACGCTGACTGTGGGTTGCAGGCTGGTGTCCCCAGTTTGCTTCCTCAAGCGAGTGTGTTATCGTATAGTAATGCTTCATCTTCCTCCAGTTGCTTGCTGGGTAGAAACACAAAGTCCATTTGATCTGGCAAAGTGTTTTCTCTAGGTTTTGAGAAAAATCCAGGTGACTTTATTGTTTCTTCTGTGTTCTTACGCTTGGTTTGTTGGAGTTGGAAACAGTTCTTTCTACCTGTTCTTCCCTCTGAGCAGGCTGTGCATTAGGGAATCATTGTAGGTGCGGGCCAGTAACTCAGCATGTCATAGCTCTTTAATTTTTGTGGGGGCTGGCCTCTGAGCTCTATGTGCTAAGTTGATGGGAAGTATTATAGTTGTTTAATATTTATGCTGCGGCAGTGCTGGAGGCTCCAGTCAGTTCAAGATTCTTCTGGACAAAGTACGGAGAATACCCAGCAGCAAGCAGAATCAAGCTTTGTGCATAGAAAAATAACTGTTCTTTTTGTGGTCTTCCTTATTTTTTTCATTGCTTTAAAATATTATTACGGTTGTCAGAGACGCATATATTTATGCCAACAAATGGATGAGGAAGCATTTGTAGTGCTGGGGACGGAGGGGAATGTCAGTGGTGCCTTTGTTGAAACCGGTCGCAAGAAGCAAGAGCCTTTAGAAGCCAGGGATGTCTCTGAAAACACATGACGAGGCTCCCTGGGACTGAGCACCAGTGCCAGGACTCTGAGAGAGGGGGAGAGAATGAAGACCCTGAGGAAGCAGCGGTTGCGCACACACTGGTACCATGGGCCGGACTTAAATCCCGGAGCAAGAGCCTGGCAAGGAAAAGAGCTTGCTGGTTGCAGTAGGTGTGGAGCTGTAAGCAAATGCCATCTCTTCTTGTTTGAGCCTGTGTTCAGGGAAACAGGGATGTACGCACCTTGCAGAGAGAACCGGGCTGCATGTGACTCTCAGCTCCCTTCTCAGGTCATCCATCAGCTGGAGGAGCCTGCAAGCTGGCTCAGTGCTGGCGGCACAGGGCAGGAGGAACCTGGTCTTCACTGCTCCCCAGGCAGGAGGGCTTGTTCTACTTGGTGCCGAGTGCCCTGACTCACCAGAATCCATTAAAGAGTTACATGCACGTACAGGTTGAGGGTATAAGAGGCAGCACGTTTGTAACGAAGAGTGGAAAAATCCCTTTGACTTGCTGACTCTCTTCTGATCTGGGTAAAACATTCCCATGGCCATAGGGAGACAGGGATGCAAGGGAAGGGTTGGAGGAAAAAGGTGCCTTGTGCTTAGATCAGCTGGTACTTCTGAAGAAATGCTTGATTTGCTGAAGCCAGCCAGTTGGGTTCCTTTATTAGAACCCTAATTAAGGAAAAAAAAAAGCCTTTACCAGGTGCTAGTAAAGGTAAGGGACTGACATTTTTTGCAGCTGCTTCCAAAGTCTTACAAACCTGGATAAGTGCTGTTTGCTTCTTGCTCTTCATTGATGCTCTAAATAAAGGCTTACAGGGCTGTGGTTGCAAACAAGAAATGTAGTGTTTGAGGATAAATGGTTTGTTGTCTGCTTCTGTTTTAGGAGGGAGATGTCTGGCCAAATTCTTCAATTGAAGTTAAGGTGATCTTCAAACCCCGAGAAGCCCGAGTCTATCAACAAACAGTCTACTGCGACATCTCAGGTACGGCTCCTTTCTCCTCCTCCTGCCACCCACCGCAAAGGCAGGGCACAAATACTCTTCCAGCCCACTTGGTCCCCGTGGACTTGCTAGGAAGGGCAGCGCCGGCACCTTCCTGCTGTCCCTGTGGCTTCCAGCTGGTCTGTGCAGAGCCAGGGCTTGGGATGCCTGGCTCTGACCACTGATGGCTCTAGAGCAGCCAAAGCAGCGAGGGGATAAGCTTTCCTACCAGGCATTTGCTCTGCTGCAAGGTGTTTGTAAAGGCCAGAGAGCTGCGCCGCAGAAGAGCTTTGGTGGACGAGCACTAAGCCCCTGTAGACCTGCAAGCTGAGCCTTGGATCCATGGATGCACTGCCAGGCTCCTGAGGCGGTAGGAGCTGAGTGAATCGTGCTCCCTGCCCCTGGGTCACCTCCCGCTCTCCAGGCGCTGCCAGACCGTAGGTGGCTGAGCCCCGCTGAGCGCAGGGTGTCTGTGAAAGTACCAGGCGTGTGCCGCTCTCCCTGCGTGGGACCAGTCACCTCGTGGCTCCAAGTCCATGCTGCATCTGCGTAGTGTTGTACAGGGCTCGCTGCCCTCAGCAGGGTGAGCTCCCTGCCCAGGAAGCACGGGGCGAGCAGTCTGCTAGACAAGCTTTATGCTCCTCCTGGCTGACAGAAGTGCTGTCACGTCTTTTGCTGGCAGCGGTTATCACTGACCCACCGAGTTACGCTGCCTTTGCCCTTACAGAGGTGATGGCTTTGCTGTGCTGGCACGGGGCAGGGAATGCTTGCAGCAAGCTCCGTGGTTCAGGTTACCTTGTCCTTCCTCTCCGTCTGTGTGGTGCTGCTTGAGGTGGTTTTCAAGAGCAGGAGGTCCCTGTCAGGTTTCCATCCAGGGAAATGATTTTCCCCATCTAAGAGGAAGGAGGTGCGAGGCCCGTGGTCCCCAGCAGCCAGGCTCCCATTCTGGAGGGTGCTGAGATCACTAACCCAGCTGCTTTGATCCCTTCCTTACTGCTCCAAGCTGGCGGATGCAAAGGCCAGGAAACAGCTTTTTATTGATACGGTAACTGGGCAGGGTTCCGCAGGCTGCTGGGGTGCGGCTGTCAGCCGGCTGCTGGGCCGTGCTTGGGCTCTTCCTTCTCAGCTCCTGTGCGGTCGTCTCTGATGGCAGCGATACAGACAGCAGGTTTTTATCTTTGGTTCTGTTTTGTGAGCTTTGTGCCTTCACTGAATGGCTTTCAAAGGTTGTCTAAGTGCATGGGAAGGAATTCCGAAATCGTCTTTTATGCGCAGCATATCTTCTTCAGGGTGCAAAGTGATTGCTAAGTTATAAAGCAGCCCAAGGACTCGGTTAAAAATGAGAAGCCAGCCCCAAAGTATATCTTCTGAGGGAAGAGAGGGGTCCTGTATCTTCTCGCAGAGCACCTAGTGCTGGTGCCACCCAGCCCGGAGTCAGGGACTGACTCCGAGGCTGCCTGGAAAATCCAGGCGAACAGAAGGAATTCTGTCCTGACATGGCGATCTCTCCCCAGGCCGTGAGACCAGGCTGCCCCTGCGCATCAAAGGGAGCGGCATAGGGCCCCAGCTGCGCTTCAGCTTTGACCAGCTGGACATCGGGAAGGTTTTTGTTGGATCAGCCCAGAGCTATGAGGTGAGCAGTGGGGTTTTCCGGGGTTGGGGTGGATCCTGATGGCTCCTGGGGCAGCAGTGAGCTTTGTGGGCCTGTGGGATTTCTGGCAACGCCGGCAGTTGTGAGCACGGAATATTTGACGTGAGTGAAATGTGGGAGGTTTTGCGGAATCTGGATAGTTTTGATGGGGTCTGAAGGGTGTGTCTGTTGTTCCCAAAGCCCCAGTCGCTGCTTTTTGGCAACCTCCCTTTGAGACCAGCTGGGAGGCTTCGTGCAGAAAAACCAGCCCTTGACACATGAAAGCAACACCGGGTCAAAAAGGTCGGGATCCAGAGGCTTTTGTTTCAGCCCTAGAGTCACTGCACCTTTGTACCCTGGCGGTTAAAAAGCAGCTGGAACAAACGTGTTGTGTTCCAACTCGAGTCCGTTGCAAACACCTTTCAGTGAAGTGCATCCAGCTGGTTCCTGGCGCCGGAGGGAAGCCGGGCAGCCTCCCCGCGCAGAGCTGCCCGCGCAGGCACCGGGAGCGCTGTCCCTGCTGAGCAGCCTCCTGCCACCCTTCAGACCTGGTGCCCCTCTGGCTCTATGAACAGAGCAGAGCAGTTCTGGAAATGAAGCAGAGGAGCTTTCCCTCCCCCCACCCATGGTGGCAAGTTTTCTGTCAAAAAAAAAAAAAAAAAAAAACCACAAAAAAACCCCCACCCAAACCCCCCCAAAAAAAACCCAAAAAACAAACCCCCCAAACCCCAAAAATCTACCCCCCCCAAAAAAATACAGCAACTGAAAGAGGTAGAAAATGAGTCAATACGTCGTGCCAGACACTTTCAAAAGCTTGACTGTGGCAGGGAAGGACATGTTAAGGGGTTTTCTTTCCAAAATATTGTGCGCTCTATGCATTTTTAATGCTGATACTTTATGGAGGAGTCTATTTATATAAATTATTTTTTTTTTCATTACTTGAGAAAATGTGAATAAGTAGATGATACTGTAGGTGCTGTATGGAGCAGCCAGACTGGAGGTAAACCTCAGCATAGGATCCCTAAGTGCAATTTGTAACTAAGGTGTAAAACACATGAGCAGTTTTCCAGTTACCAGTGCAGAGTTGGAATAGGTGAATGTTTTCAACAGCAGCTGCAAAACTGGAAAATAAGGGCTGTATGTCTGCTTCTGTCTCAGTTTTTCTGACAGGTTTTGTGGGGACAGAAATTAGGGAAAAAACCTCCAGATCAGGTAGTTGGGAGCGCAGAAATGGCAGGATGTCACCTGCAGCCATCGGAAACTGTAGAGCTTTGCTTTTGGGTAGGTCTGGTGACCAGCAGCGTGCTGGTACTCACAGGCAGGTGTGGGCGCTCCTTGCTGAACGTGAAGAGAGCTGAATCTCACCAAGCGCCGCAGGATTGCGTCGCTTGTTGGAACAGTAAATAATGGTAAATTAGCAGATGATGGCTGCGAATATTTGTGAAAGAGAAATTCTTTAGACTAGGTGGAGCTGCCATGCACCTCACTCTTGCCCTTTCTTGACGTGTCTGGTTGAGCAAAGACAGAGAGACTCTCAGATGAAAGAAAAGAATAAAATGAGCCTCACTGACGTACCCTAGCAGAGCCGGGGAGTGCTGCTGAAGCTGGTTATAGGGCTGTCCCGAGGTATTTTCCACATCAGATGAGCTTGTTGGCGGCAATGGGAGCTGAATGTGTTTTGCCCTTGGCGGGACTGGGCTCGTCTGGAGCAGAAGCAGTGAGGTGGCGATGCGCTAGTAATGCTGCGACCGCCCTTTGCTGCTCTTTGGGGCAGGTCTGCATCGCCTTGGTGATGCTGAGCACGTCCTCTGCACTGCAAGACCCAGTGGACTGCTCTGTGTCAGTGGAATAAACCCAGGGTGACTCCGTTTCTGTGAAGTTATCGCTGTTCTGCATGCAAAAGCCCAAAGGAAGAACCTGTCCCGTTGCGTGTTCTTTAGCTTCAGCCAAGCAGCAACACACAGTATCTTCTGCCCTTTTATAGATGTCTAATTAGAGAAGAAATCAGCCTTCTGTAAGGAAGGAAGATTCCTCATGTATTTCCATTTTGATTTCTTGCTGCTGCAGGCGATCCTGTTTAACAAAGGAGTCATCGATGCCCCCTTCAGCTTGGTTCCTCCAGCAACGGCTCTGGGCTCCTGCTTCTCCTTCCACCCCCAGGAGGGCATCATTTCACCAGATGGCCTCCAAATCCTCCGGATCTCCTTCAGTTCCACCATCCTGGGGCCATTCACAGAAGAATTCCGGTTCAGTGTGGGTGGATCCCCTGAGCCTGTGACCTTGACTGTCAGGTGAGGAGGGTTCTAGGAGCCTGGTGGGCACATCTGTAGCCATCTCTGGGTAATCATCTCCCACCTACCTCATTTGGTGATGGAGCAGAGAAAAAAGTGTTGTCTAATGTCTTAGTCGAGCACGAGGGTGACGGGTTGGTTTGAAACCCACTGTGGTGCTGAGACCAGCTTTTATCTGTCCCGGTGGTAACAAAAGCTGAATGCTTTGCAGTTCTTTTTAACCAAGCCAGTTCCTCCTCTGCCTTTGTCCTTACAGGGGCTGTGTCATTGGACCGACTCTCCATTTCAATGTACCTTCCCTCCACTTCGGCGATGTCTCCTTTGGTGAGTGTGCCCTGGGCTTGGACCGCAGGTCGGGAGGTCTGTGCCTTACTGAAATGAAGCACTTGAAGAGCGTCTGTCGCTTGTGTTCCTCCACAGCAGCCTTCAGGGTGTTAAAAGCAGGGCTGCTGCTTGCTCAGGTGGTGTTTTGCTGTTGTGAGAGCAAACAGGGCCAAAGGAATAGCAAGCCAGTATTTTTCTGGTGCCCTCAGAGCCTGCTCAGCCCCAGCCCGCCAATCCTTGGCGGCAGAATGATGGTGAAAGCCCTTGTCCCAGAAGGGCCCGGGGGTTGGGGCTGAAGGAGAAGGGCGTTTGAGCCACACGCTAGCCTGTGGCTGCTCGGGGCGAATGCTTACCCCACTTGACCTTTAGTGTGAGATGTTGATTTGTGCCGTGAGGGCTCCTCGTTATCACCTGCCCGGTAATAAGCCCAGGCAGTAGCTCTGCGTTGGGCACTGATGTCCCCAGAGATGTGGGCTCCTTCTCCTTCCCCAGCTGAAGCGCTGACGGAGCGGGTGGCTGAGCCCCAGTGTCTCCATTGAAATGCAGATTCTGATTCTCCATCTCGAGTCTCACAAAAGGCTTTTTACTGAGACGATCTAAAGCTTAAATGTGAAATCAATTGTGGATTGATTGAAGGGCCGTTATCATTCTGCGCCCTGGATGCCTCTGTGTTTTCATGATGTTTGTGGGCTTTTTAAGTAAGCTCATTACCTTCCCCGAGCCACTTCCCCCTCTCCCTGCGTCACCACTCTGCCACTGCTGTGTTTCCTTTTGAATAAATAAACCCACAAGAAACGCACTGGGCAGGAATACGGTTGTGTAATAGGAGGTTCATCCTACTTAATCTGATTTCGTTAACAAGGCCTTTTCAGCTGAAGGCAGCTATTGTATTTTTGCTTCTTGTAACTGTGCTGCTGACTGTTGTCTGCCTCTGGCGACTTCGGTCCCATTTGGGGCTGTGCAGTCTGTGCGTGTCCTTTCTGTGCCCCCCCTGCCCCCCGGCCGGAGTAATTGCTGGCGGTGGGCAATGCTCACTGCTGATGGGCACGGGAGAAACCTCTGCTGTGCCTGCAGGTGGTTTTCCTCCCTGTCTGTATGCAAATAGCGCTTGGTAAGCAGGGCATGGGAGGTGTCTCCTTCTGGCAGAGCTGGTGTCCGCTCCAGAGCAAGCTGCGGGCTGGTGTCCTGCCTCTGCAGCACATCCCCTGCCACCCAGTGTGGTTGTATCACTGGTTTTCCATTAGGGAAAGCAAGTGTCAGAGCTAAAGTGATGTCAGGCGTTGCGGGCAGTAATCAAAGGCAGCGAGGATGTGATGTCCCCGTTTGTTAGGTAAGGCGAGACACGTTCCTGCTCGTTTCTAAGGAAGCGTCAGGTTTGCCTGCAGTGGGGTGGGCTGAGTTGTCCTGTGCTCAGTCGTGCTGTGCTCAGTCTGGCTGCCCCGAAACAGGAGCTGCCTTAAGGATCCTGCCTAGGGAAGCTGCATCAGAGTGCTGTGCATCATGTTGTAGTGCCCAATTTCGTCCTTCCTTGTTATTGAAGAGAAGCTACAGTAAGGAAAATCTGCTACTTTCATATATTGAAAACCGGGGGAATGTTCATGGAGTTAATGGGGAATTTTACAGGCTGAATTTTCAGGATAAATGGTCTGTCTGGATGCACGCTCGTCAGTGAGAAAGAGTTGGGGCTGGTTTGGGGGCAGGTGAGAGGGTTCCTCACAGTTAAGGAGAGACTTGTGCTCTTCAGCACCAGCACCGCTGCCCATTGCCCAAGGAAGCAAGCTCGGCCGTCGAGAGAAAAGGCAACTTCAGCCACAACTCGCTCCTCCCTGAGCTTCTCAGTTACCTGCCGTGCACATTGACAAGAGCTCAACTCCAAGCAGGGTTTTATCCTAACAGGAGAGTTGCAACAGGAATCACAGCGTAACTGGGGACTTAACTGATATTTGTCTCACCTTCCCAGGCTTTCCTCACACCCTGTCGTGTCGCCTCACTAACACCTCCTTGGTGCCTGTGACTTTCAACCTTCGCATTCCTGGCGATGGCTCGGGACAGCGCAGCGTCACCAGTTTTGCTCAGATTTCAGACAACGCTTGCCTGTCCTGGAGGAAGGGAGCCCAACATCACGTCAAGCCAATGGAATTTACCATAATGCCTTGCAAAGGCATCATCCGCTCCCAAGGAGCCCTGGATATCCAGGTATGGGATGAGCCCGGCCATACGTGCTTCAACAGGTGGAGCTGCAGCGTCAGTGACGCGCGCGAGGGCTGCAGCGCTGCTGGCTTTGGGCATAACCAAGTAAGAGATGGGCTTTTGTTAGCTGAGGGACTCTGGGATGGAGCAGCGTTTTGTTTCCAGAGTCGTAAGCCAAGGATCACGTATCGTGTGGTCAAGCACAGAAGCCGTGCGTGTGTTTCTGAGCTGCTTAGAGCGATTTGTTTGATTTGAAGGGGGCCGAGGAAGGGTGAGGACGGAAGGTGGCTGTTGAAAAGAGAGATGCCATTGCATAAAGCAGTTTGCTTTTCTTCCCGGTCTTATTTTTCCTCTCCTGTTGAGCAGGATGAGTTGCATTCACTGCAGCGGGGGCTGAGAAAGCTCCAGCAGCCATGAACAAACTGCACAGCTTTTGCTGGGCCACGTTTTGCCCTCAGCTTCCCACTGTAAAGCTGAACTCATTCTGGGAAAGTCAACAGATCTCCCCTGGGTTCCCGCTATTGTAGTTGGGATGAAAAATTGGTCCCTTAATACAGTAGTGAGTAGACCATGAGTTGTGCTTTGATTTAGCTTACACGTGCCCTGGTGTGCAAGGTGTATTTCACAGGTGGGGTTTGTCAGCAGAGTTTTGTTCCTGGGAAAGGCAGTGGTCCACACGTGGAGCAGCAGCAGAACCAAGGCAAAACGCTCCCTTTCCTTAGCGTGGAAGGAGAAGTGCAGGACACCACGCGTGCGTGGCTGATGGCTTCTGGGAGTGCTGAAGTATTTGATGCTGCTCTTCTCCTCTACCAGGTCACCCTGTGTTCCAACACGGTGAGGCAATACGAGCTGGCGCTGGTGCTGGACGTGGATGGTGTTGGCCAGGAGGTGTTGGCGCTGCCTCTCACAGCCAGGTACCGGTGCTTTCCTTGCAGCTGGCCACCTTTCCCCGCGTAGCCAGGCCCAGCACGCTGCCTGGCGTGTGGTGTGCTGGCTGCCGCCCCAAAGGAGAAATGGTGCTTCATGAGCTGGTTCTGCCCAGCTCGCTGTGAGCACAGCCGTGCTTTGCCAGCGGCCGTGTTGAGAAGCACCTGTGCTCAGTGCTCAGGGCCATGCCTTTCTTGTTCTGTTTTGAAGGCAACAGTGCTTATATTCCTTGTTGGCCTGTCGTCTGGGACTTGAGGAGTAACGAATCTGCAAAGGGCTGCCCCTGCTTCTCCCTGCAAGCGGTGGGCTTGTGCTGGGTTGGCCCAAAATGCAGCATTTGTTTGGAAGGCAGCGAGCAGCCTGCTGAAAGCTGGGGTCTGGCTCAGTTAGTGAAGGCGTGTGCAAATGGGAAAGGGGCTTATGGCAGGACTGGTGGGGGGAAACTAAAGGGGAAACTCGTCCTTGGTGTGGCAGGTGAGCTCAGCTTTCTCTGGTTCTCTTGAGCATGAACATTCCCAGACTTAAGCCAAAAGCTGCTCTTGCTGCAGCCACGCTCAATGGCGTTGCGCCGCAGCGGGTGCCAGTTTAATGACAAGAGGGACGCAGTTCGCTGGTGCTGTTCCCTCTCCCAGGCGGTCAGCCAGGCGGTGCCTGGGCTGCAATTTTGTAAAACGAGTGGGAATGGGAAGAGTCAGTGTGTGGGCTGGTGGGTGGAGGACCCAGGCAGCTGCAGGAGCTGGGAGAGGCTGGTCACCCAGTGCGAGAGGCAGGCGGTGCTGGTGCCCTCCATCGCGGGGGCAAGCGGCTGAGGTTTCAGGCAGGGCGAGAGCGGTACGGGAGAGGAGGGAGTTGCTTTTACTGAGATGCTGGAGTCTTGTTTTCCTTGAGCTTTGGGGAGCGCTGATCCTCAGCGGGAAGGCTCCCGCAGAGCTCGTGCCTTGCTGGGACTGTGGGAGGGTCCTTGCCGGCCTCCCGGGGCAAAGGAGGGGCAAAGCTTGATGAGAGAGCACTGGGGCAGGGCACTGGGCAGCCTCTGCCACGGGAGTCTCGGGGTCTGCCCCTCCTTTACAAGAGGCTGTTGAGAAAAAAGAAGTTAGAGGTGAGTGATTGCTGTAGAGGTAGGAAATGTCTATCTGGCAGAGACAAATGCCTTGTCTCTATTTCATGCTGTTTGGGGAGTGAACAACTTCTACAGTCTCTCAGTGTCTCTAATTCCCTTTGGTCATCTCTTCACCCAGGTGTGTGGTTCCTCCGCTGCACGTGCTCAGCCCTGTTCTGAGGTTCGGACGGTGCTTTCTGAAATTCCCTTACGAGCGGACACTGACCCTTGTGAACAACAGCGATCTTCCAGGCTGCTATGCAGTCCTTCCTCAGGTTTGGCATTGCGTTCGCCTCCTGCCCTCCAACATCGTTATCGAGGGGTTTATTAGGAAAAAAAGGGGGTTTGGAGAAGACCTTGCTGTTTAGTGTTCAAACCTCAAGTTTTGCAGAGAACGGGAGGCTACCTGAATATGAACTTCAGGAGCGGTTTGAACTCTTTAGGAAGCAGTTTTGGTTCTAGTCTTTGGGGTGCTTTCATGCAGGAGAACTTTGAAGGTTGTGAAAAGCGGCTGCAAGGAGGCCACCAGCACCGGAGTGGGTGTTTGTGGGTGCAGCAGCTTTTGGACCCTGTGAGGATGCTACTTAGCCCCATATAAATCTTGCACCTTGTGTTGCGCTTTTCTGCTTTCTCCTAGGGATTTTTAAAAATGTGGGTGAATTGCTGCTGTGGTAGATGTTAAGGAGCTTGAAGTTTCCTCAGACTCTGAGGTTCTGTCACATTCTGACAATTGTTGTCTTTGATTCTGTCCCTTACAGGAGCACAAGGAGGATGCTGCTGTGTGGTACTCCAGCCCTGTGCCGTGTGGGATTATCCAGCCTCACAGCTCGGTGGAGATCCCGTTTACGCTGGAAGCCCAGGCGATAGGAAGGCAGGACACTATTGCTAGTGTCTCAGTGTTTGGGAATGAAAGTTTCCCGCTGGTGAGTGCTAGGCGAGATGCGTGCCTTTGTGTGACTCATCTTGGTGGGGCATAAAGTGTACAGGGGTTCTGCCAGGGAAAGGGAGAAGGTCATAATATGTGGCTGGTGTGGACAAGGAAAGAAGGGGTTCGTGGCATAAGTAACAGCTAATACCTAGAGAAGGGTGGTGTCCTCTTAGGTGTCTGAGATGTGTTTAATTATGGGCGTGTGAGGCGGGATAACAAGCCCAGCCTGAAACCCAGAACAATTCCTGGGTCTCTCGCTCTCCTGCATTATTAGATGAGCAGCAACTGCTGCTTCATTAGAACTTTTGTTCAGGAGCACACGGGGACATTGCTGCATGCCGCTAAAGCAAGGGCGGTGTAGGAGGCCGTGCTGAAATGATGAATTCTGTAAAGCTGGATTTAAGCTTTCATGAAAGTCAGGTCCATCCCGCCTGAGAAATATCCATCGTATCTCTTTGCCAAAAGCCCCAGCCAAAGATGCATGAGACTCCACGCTGCTTGCATCTGGAGCACAGACTGTTTTTGTTGGTTTTTTTTCCCTACCAAACTTGGGAAGGGGTGAGGTGAAGCATTCCTGGACTAAAGCCTCCTACAAGACATTGGCATTCAGGCATGTACAGCAGCAACAAAGTGTAGGCAAGAGAATGTTGTATGTGGTGTCCTGGCTTCCACTGGCTGAAACAGAGAACAAATTTAGTTAATAATTTAATTTAAAAACCTTTTGAATTTAAAAGGAGATTAACTTTTGAAGCAGCTGTTTTAAAATGTCTTGTCCTCTCTCTGAGCATGGAAGGGGATATCAGAGGATTCCTGAGAACCTGAAGCTTTCTGTAATGGAAAGGAAGGCTGGCATTTTGAAAGCAAATGCAGGGATATAAACTTTTTATAAAATGAATTGAAATGATGATGCCAAATCCCCTGGATGCTACTGATCATCTCACCCCAGGCTGCTGGGGATGTGCATGTAAACCAGTCAACAGCAAGGCCAGGCAATGCAGGCTTTGCAGGGAAGTCTCACGTTTGACAAAACAGTTGCTCGCAGATAGAAGGCATGCTTCCCTGGAAGAGGAGGGTTTCTCCCCACTGGAATAGCCAGTTGTTTAACTGTCACCTGGTTTTTGAGCTGCAGGTCCCTTGAAAAGCTTTTACCCTTGGGCTAACAATTTATAAATTGAAAGTTGACCTTACTGTAATCTTTTCTATTTGGACATGAACGTGTTGATGTTTTGCCCAAAGGGCGAGCATTTCAGCTGGAGAATCATAGCTGTCCCTAAAGAAAGGACTAGATGTGCTGCATTTTCTATAGGTCTGTCTTCTGGTTGCAGTGCAGTTCCAGTAGTTCCCTGGTAGCTGACGCACCCAAAGCTTTCTGGGCTGGCAGAAGAGCTGGCTGTCTTGTTACACGTCCTGCGCTGGTGGCAGATCCTACCCGTACGGCTGCAAGTCTGACCTTGGGAATCGCTGCAGCGTGTTCCAATAGAACTTCAAAGCTCGTTCTTGCCTTAGGCTGGGGTGCCCAGTCTCGATGCCTGGTCTTTACCACCGTTTCAGGCGGAACGTGGTACAGATCTTTCATCCAGGTCGTGCAGAGTCCCTCCACAGCTCTGTTGTCAGGTATTTTGTTTGCAGGTGACCACGTGCCAGCTCCAGTCTGGTGTGTATCATCTGCATGAAGGAGCTGGTAAATCCCAGCCCTGGCGTTACTGGTGGCAAGGCAGCCTCGTGTGCCTCGTGTGCAGGGGGTTTGGCAGCTGGCCGCTGTCAGAATAAGCGGGCACTCGAGCACAGCTGTCCGCCAGGGTCAGATGCTCTTCGTTCCTAAGTGATCAAATGTGACATGACCTACCTGTTGACAAAGCCAGCGGTGCTGGGGGGGGCGTGGGGGGGTGGCTGGTGGCTGTGTCTGTAGCTGTGGCAATACTGCCGATGGCAGAGCTGCCATCTCTTCTTGCTGCCTTCCTTTCCCTGTGCCATGTTGCCTGTAACGCTGTTGCATGGCATTTTTCTTGTCCCTTTTAAGAACCCTGTAGACAAAGGGGTTGGGGTTTTTGAAGCCCTCTCCTTGGTGGTGAGGATGCGTGGTGTTAGTACACAGGCTGACAGAAGCCAGCTCACCTGGGCATCCTCCAGATGTTGTTGCGCTCATCTCCAAAGGGCTCTGCCCTACCTTTGCTGCTGCTGTCCCGCTGTCACCAGGAAGCTGAGCTGGCTGGCGAGGCGCAGCTCTTCCCTGCAGCTCCTCCTTCCTGGGAGCTTTGGGCAGCATCGCCCAGACATGCATCGTCGTGCATGGCTTCAGTTCCTTATTTTTGAGGCCCCAGCCTTGGTAGGTGATTTTTTTTGGTGCTTAGTTGCACGCAGCAGTGCCCTGTCAAGGGATGAGCATTTCTGGATGCTGCTGCTGCTTCTGGCTGAGTTGGGCTGGTGATTCTGACAGCTGTCAATACCACTTCCTTGAGCCAGACATCATTAAAGGTTGTACACGGTGGAGGCTGGTTTCTTTTTCGGTTAAATCGTACTCTGTGCCCTCCAGTGAATCATACAGCGTCTGGTCAGCATTGGGAGTTTTATGCATTCAGATCCTGTTGAAGTGTTCAGGTGTTTGGAACCAGTGAAATCCACAGCAAGACTGGACAAATTCTCATTGTTTTTAATGATGTGGGAAGGTGGTTTAGCAAAGGGATCTGTGTTCCTCCTCCAGTAGTCTGTGCCAGTTCTGCAAGGAGAAAGCTTTTTGGGTCTGACTGTCAAGAGAAAAAACACCGCTTGAATGATGTAATGAATAATTAATGCCTGTTATTCGTGTCATACCGGCAATACACCTAGGCACACATCAGAGGCCATAACTTGCACGATCTCTGCTCTGAAGAGCCTGCTTCGCTTCTGGCTTGTGCTGGTTTGCAGAGGTGCATTTTTGGGAATGTCAGAGAAGTAACTGTCCAAGTGTCGCTGTGCAGCAGCAGCGATCAGGGAGGTTTGGGGCAAGGCTGAGCGGCAGAAGGAGCGGGAGCAGGCACAAGGCAGAGAAAGGAGAGCTAACTGTGGAGGAGGTCTGGAAAGGAAAGCGTGGGACCCAGGGTTTCTCTGTCCCCTGAGAACGGGAGCTTGTGGCTTTCAGATGGGATCGCTCCCGAGCCTGCACTTGCCCCGGGCCTTCTGTTTCAGCCTTGCAACGCTGAAAACTTCCAACAGCCGTACTTATCGCCTCGTCGAGGAGGACCCTTAGAGCTGTCTCGTATTTTTTAACTTCCCCTGCTTTTTTTTTCCTTTCTTTCCTACCTGCTTCCTGGAGCAGAATGTCTCTTTAGTGAGCGTTGGAGAAGGACCAGTTGTCTACGTGCATCCGAGGGAGATAAATTTTGGCAGTATTGAAGTTCTGCAAGATGCGTCCAAAAGTCTCCACCTCTCCAATCAGGCTGTCATCCCTGCATCCTTCTGTGTAGAGATGGTAAGTATCTGTGGGGCTGTTTCCCAATGAAAATTGACTGGTCTGTAGCAGCCTGTGGCTTGATTTTTACATGCAACGTTTCCATATTGCTGTCTCGGAGAGAAAGCAAGATATTCCGTCCCAACGCAGTGAGAGGAGCCTGGCTCTGGGGGCAGTTTTAGCTGGGGCACCCCCTCAGTAAAGTAGACAGCTTGCATAGACGTTTGTGCAGAAAGGAGTCTGGATCATCTTTACAGGTTTTCCCTTTGTTTTCTGGAGGGTATTTAACGGAGAGTCGTGTCTTTGGAGCTCAGAGATCAAGAGGCCCCTGTGGCCCTTTGCTCCTGGAAGGGCATGGATTTCCCGACACTTTCCCCATTAGGTCTGCGTTTGCTTTGTGTCAGACTGCTGTTTGTGACAGAGTCTGGGGTGTGAAGTTTGTCCTCGGCCTGCTTGTGGTGAGGTGAGTTTCACACCTGCTGGGGGCCCAACCAGCTGTGGCATTGCACAAACACAGAACGGTAAGGGTTGTGTAGCTACAGAGTCTGTGGGCTCCGTCGCGTTGCAGAGCATCTCCGGGGGCCAGCCGCAGGGAAAGGCTGTTTAACTGATGGAGGCTGCAGCTGACAAGCTGCGTGGCAGGTGGCAGGAGGAGGTTGGGTCGCTGCCCTGGCAGGGGGGGCAGGGCTGGTGCAGCCAGGGAGGGCTCCGTGCGGAGGCTGGGTGGGATGTGCCGCTCGCTGGAGGTGGGATCTGTGAGGGGCTTAAAAACAGGGTTGGGGGGAGGTTTGTTCTGCTCCACGCTGGGTGGGTTGGGTTTGTGGAGCTGGTTCACCCAGGCCTGGCTCTGTGGGCTTGGCTGGGTCTGCGGGTAAAGCATCAGGCAGCGTGCGAGAGGCCAGGCTCAGCCTCCTGGGCCAAGGAGGAGGGGGGCGAATTTCCTCCTTGCTGCTTTTCCAGCTGTTTGGGGGACAACGGTAACCTCCAAGTGGGGGAGGGATTCCCAGGGCAGATTTCTTTGAATCCACCATGAAAACTCGCTTGCCATCTGTGGCGAGAGCAAGCCACCAGGGATGGCTGGTACTGGTGTTGAAATGATGGGTTTGCATGCCTGTCGCAGGCAGTGACCCGCAGAGCTGTTGGGGTCCTGCTGTCCCGGTGCAATGCCTTCCCTCCTCCCCGGGCAGCTCGCGGTGTAGCCGGGGGGCTTGCAGGGTACATCTGCCCCTCCGTTGCCTCAGGGCCCTAACCCATGGGACTGGGCAATAAAGCCTGTCGTGCTTCACCGCCATCCCTGCCAATCCTGGGGCTGATCGATCACTAGAGCAGTAATACGCGGCGGCTCAGGGACGGTTTCTTTCCCTGCAATGAAGACGGGCTCTGCTTGAGCAGTGGCTTGGACCAGATGGTCTCCAGAGGTCTCGCCAGCCCCAGCTGCTCTGTTACTCTGTGTGTGTGTGGTGATCCCTCCTGCTGACTCCACGGGGCCGAGTTCCCCCATGGTGAGCATCTCTGCTTTTCAGGGCAGCTGCTGCTCTCATGGAGACGTGCCAGGAGGCAGGTCCTGGGAACCTGCTCCGTCAGCCGCTTCACCAAGGGCTCTTCAGCCAGACTGTGGGCACGGTGCTGCTGAGGCTGCCTGATGGGAGCAGCGCGGGCGTGGGCGAGATGTGCCCGAGCTGCGCCCTGGCCCTCAGCAGCTGCCTGCTCTGCTGCTCTTTTGCTGCCCCAGTTGAAGTTTTGCCCTTGGCTGCCTTACGCTGCCTGGCAGCTCCTTGACGGGAAGCAGAGGGGACTGAATAATTGTGGAGATAAAGCCCGAGATGCAGTCGGGTGTCAGGGTGACGCACACGTGTCCATCTGAGAGCGGAGCAGGCTGGGCTGTGCCTTAGCCCAGCCGATGGGTGACACAGACATCCTTCATTCCCCCGTGTCCCTGAACCCAAGCCTTGTGTCCTGTAAAGCGCCAAAGCCGCTGCTCTGATTCCTGCTTGGAGGTTGCTGCAGGGTGGTGAGCCGTCATTTCCCTGTCTCCCATTTGTTGGCCAATCTGCAAACGGTGGCTGTGAGGCTCAGAGATCATGGTCTCCACTTGAAAGAGCGAGTTATTGGCTGAAATTTTCACAGGAGCGTTGCATCGGGAATGTTATGCAGACTGATGGGCAGCTTGACAAACTGAATGAGGTTAACTGAAGGGGCAGCAACAGGGCAAACGAAAGGCTGGTGTCTTATTTGAAACAGAAAAGGAAAATGCTGTAATGCAGATGGCCGTGCTGCCACCTCGATGGTACTCTTAACCGTCGAGTGAAAATTGCTCTTCCTGTTAAGGCAAGCTTGCTGCTCGCTTTGGGGGAGACAAGATCATTACCTGAGCAAGCCAGGATGATTTGTGGTGAACTTCACTTTGGGATAGTGACTTCAGGAATTACTTGCAGTACCCCTCAGGCACCAGCTTCCCTGTACCCCTCTCCTCTCTGCTGGGTGAGTTGTGTCTGTTCTGTTCTCAGTTGCAGGGAGCAGCAGGGAGCATCTCTGCCACCAGAAGAAAATAAATAAAAACCCGCCAAATCTGTGTGTTGAGATGGGGCTTTTTGGGTGGGAAGAGGGGTGTAGGGACTGCATACCTGCATCCTCGGTTGGCTTATCCCTGCTTGCCAGGGTGTCTGCAGATCTGCGACCCTTGGGACCAGTGTGTCGTCCTGTGCTCACCCAGTGAATCCTGTGTCTGTCGGGTGTGCTTTTCCCTGTCAGATTGCTTTCCCAGCTGCCAGGCAGCCCAGCCTGTTAGGGAATCCTCTGGATCCAGCGAGGGGGGGATTTGTGTCTGTCTTGGGTAAAAATGACTGGAGCAATGGGTCAACATGAAGGAGCTGTTGCAGCTTAGCTGGGGGTTGATGTAACCTGCTGACAAAAGCGGCTGTTTCTCCTCCTTGCTCCGCTGTCATTTTCTTTTCCTGCCTTCTGAAGTGTCTGATTTTTGCCGTATTGACAAGTGCCAAAGGCTTGTTATGGCCTGATGGAAGTGTTTGCTCTCCCTGCAGAAAGGGAAAAGCATCGTTCTTAGATCATTTCCTACTTGTTCTTTGTCATGCTGTCTTCTCAGGGATCTTTTGTGTGACTGCTAAGGTTGTCATCTCTTGGCATCACAGAAGGCAGCTGCGTATCACGTCTCTGTGATCAGGAAAGAAAAGACAGGCCTAGGGTGTAATTTTTCTTAATCAGTGGCAGCTTTCTTCTGCCTGCATAACCCCCGTGCTGGGTCTGTTATGTGCTACCGCAGGGTGGCAAATGGTTTCCCAGTGCCTTGTAACAAGGAGGAGAGAGAAAACCTTCCTTGGGGTTTCCTCGTCTCATGACAGTCGTAATGCGGGGTCCTGTCTCCTTCAGCCTGAGCCCTGAGCTCCCTGATCCAGAGCCCTGTGCTCCAGGTGAAGCTCACTGCTGCCTGTTTTCCAGCAGTGCTTGTACAGCCAGCTGGGTTGTCTTCAGGAGGGTGCCTGGTGGCTCAGTGCAGATCCCCTTCTGCGTTCCCAGGGATGAGCTGCTGCCACATTCAACTTAGACCAAGATTTGGTTGGTTGGTTTTGTTTTTTTTAAAAAAAAGCTGTACCTGGTTATCTTGTCACTGGTATTCGCTGTGGATAACTCCATGGATTTTTCAGGCAGCGTATAAAGGCTGTTGGTCAGGTGCGGTGTAAGCAAGGGCAGAACACACAGTTCCCATACTCTCTGCTCCCCTGTAGTGCAGGATTTGTTTCATTTACTAATTTCATTGCTTATTCCCTCAAGCTTTTGATGACATTGCTTTTATTAATGCAATGGCCATATGGAAAGACCGCAAAACACGGAGATAAACTTCCAAACGGTGCCGATGCTGCTTTAGTGACTCTGTTTCTGGGTCTGGCTGACGGGCGATTCTGTTGCTCTCTGAGCAAATCGTGCAGGTTGCGGGCAGTGAAGGCTTTGAAGAGCACATCAGCATTGTCTGCAGTTCTCCCCTGCTACTCTCGCTGAAGTCGGAGCAGACTTCAATCAGCAAGAGGGTGGTTTTCAAATCTACTGTATATCACTCCCCCCGCCCCCAAAGCAGCTGAATAATTAGCCAGCCTGTCAGTGTTTGCTCATAGTGAGACAGAGGCAGACAGTGCTGCGCCCTTCTCATGATATCTGCAGTGCTGTTTAGAAATCAGGGTTAAATTAACTTTCCAGGGTACGGGCAGCACTAGCCCTGCATATGTGGCCTCTTCCAAGGTGAGCAGAAGTTTTGAAGATGGATAGGCTTAACTCTTTCCTGAGCTGTCCCACCAGAGCCTCATGGTGCTCCAAAAGCTCACCTTTAGAATGAAACCCTTGGTTTGGGTTTAAAGGCTGTGTTTTGCTTATACAGCAGTACCAGTTTGTGCATTTCCACCCAGTTTGGTTTTGCCGGAGCCCTTTGTTGTAGCTGACAGGGCCTGGAAACACACAGCATCAGTCATGAACATGGCTCGTGGCCAGGAGCATCCAATCTCATGCTGGTGAGGGGTTGTACCAAAAGCCAAGGAAGGTAGAAGGCTGTGTCCCTCCCAGTGTCACTCAGGCTTAGGTCCAGGGCACGTGGGCCTTAAAAGGGGGAGCAAAGGTTTGGAGGAGACCTTGGAAAAGGTGCCTGAAACCTGGCCTTAGGGAAGAGTTTGGATTTTATGGCATCCGGTATCTTCTATGGGTTCATGGTCTTTCAAAATTGCTGTGTTTCAGTAATGGAAGAAATTGTTACTCTGCTCATCTAGGAAAAGGGAACTTGTCACGTTGTGCTGCACCCGCTGGCCAACAGGGTTCAAGAAGGGTAGAAGTCTTCAAAGCAGTTACGCTGCTACAGGCCAGAGTGACTCAGCTGAGCTCTCTTCCCGAGGGAAAAGCAGGAGGATTTTGGTTGTTCAATCCTGTGCTTGGCAGCAGCTGGCCAAGCCGTGTCCGTGTCCTGGCTGGAGAGCCCCAATGTGCAGAGTGGTGGCACTGGTCTCCCCAGCCCAGCGGGGAGGGCAGATGGGACCTGGAGGGCTGAGCAATGGCCAGGGGACACAAATGGAGACAAGCTTCGTTGGCTCACTCAGCAGCTGCTGTTAGCTGAAGCAAGTGTGACAAATTGGGCTCCGTTGTTGGTGGCAGTGAGTGCCACACTTTAATTCTTTTTTTTTTCTTCTTTTTTTTTTTTTTTTTTCACTGGCTTTAGAGGCTCTGCCTCGATTTCACAAAACATCTCCTTGCTGGTGCTCTGGGGCAGAGGCTCAACCAAAGCGGTCCCCCTGATTTTGCCGAGGAGATGCTGGTGCCGAGGTGCCAGGAGGAGGCTGGTGGCTGGTGGGAGCATCCGGCCAGCCTTGTGCTCTGATCCCCACCCTGTGGGCCTTAGGGTGCTTCTGGGCTCTTTCTGCCACTGGCCGTTTGTGCGGGTGAGGAGTCACTCTGCTATGAAGAGCACAGGCTCCCGCCCCTTAGGACAGCTAAAGCCCCTGGGACAAGGCTCCGTGCGCAGCTGATGTGGCGGGGGGTTATTTCCCCTTCGTGCGTGACCCCCACCGGGGTCGGTGGATCCGCCTGACGAGGTGTGAGCACTCTCTCGCCAGAGCTATGGCTTGGTAAAGTACAGCTGCACTTTTCATGTTGAGTTCTGCTGCTTCTTTCACTCGTGCAAGGCCGGAATGACGAGATGACTTCACTTAACGGGCTCAAAGTAACTTGCAGAGGGCAGCTTGGTGGCTCCTCAGCCATCCCTTGGGGCAGCCATCCAGCCGTCCGTCTCTGATGCGCGCTGATGCCCGCTAGAAGCAAACGTTGGCAGCTCTTATTCCCAATGAAATCTGTCCCAGGAGAAGCTAACGATCTCAGCGCTGAGCTTCTCGAAGCGGTTGATGCCAGCCCTTGCCTGGCGCTCTGACTCTGGCGTCCAGTGGTACAAGCTCCTGCAGGGACAGAAATAGCCGCTGTCTTTGTCTGCCCAGCACGTGCAGCTATTGCATCGTGTTCTGGAGCATTCAAGCCTAAGCGAGGAGCAGGGATCTTGTCAGAAGTTAGATTTTGGCCTTCAGAGCAGGGGGATGGATGCTTTTAGCGTGTTCCCAAGGGATTTCTTGTCTCTGGGACACAGCCTGGACCGGTGTAGGCAGAAGCTGACCTAAAAACCTGAGCGGAGCTGGTCCGGCAGAGCCTTTTGGTCCTGGCAGGTCTCCTGTTCAGTGGTGCGCTGTGCTGCCCCTGGGACCCACACCAGATGCTAACGGAAAGGATGAGGACGCGATGCAAATCGTGCTCCTCCGGAGTGGGCTGTTGGCCTGGCAGGGCACGGTGGGTCTGCGCTGGGTCACCCCGGGACACTGCGAGTCTGGCTCCATCGAGACAGCCTGTCATTATTCCTCAGTAATAGTTCCTTGGGTACAATTTCCTGCCCGGCTTGTTGCCAAGCTGTGATAAATGAGCTTTGTCAGATAGCAGACTTGCAGATTCACCTCTGGAGCAGCGCTATCGGGTCTCCTTTTCAAGCAAGCTACCCTGTGTCAGCGTGAATCGGAGGAGAAGTTGTACATTAACGTCAGTGAAAACCTGACGCCCACTGGCTCGGTGTGAATGAGCTGGCTGGGTAGCCCTTGGCTGGCGGCAGCGCAGCCGATGCCTCCGAGGCCAGCGACCAGCTGCAGGGACCACAGGGGAGGGTTGGTGGGAATCCTCCGTGGTCAGTGAGGCCCCAGTGTTTACCCCGTGGCAGCCACCTGCCTCCATCCCAGTCTCATCTTGCTTTTTTAAAAATTTTTTTCAAGACTCTTTTTTTGAAGCCCTAGAGGACAAATGAAATGGAGCTGAGTGTATAAATGTTGCTGGTGCCCGGAATCGTTTTGATGCCTTTGGCACGCTCTGTTACGGGATGCAGGCATGCAGCCCTGACCTGCTCTACATGGAGGGCACAGCCAGCCTAAGGAGTTAGCGTAGCTGGAGCACCTACGCTTGCTGCTGGGACCCTGAATGCTCAGCAAGTTATCGCTTCCCTGGCCTCCAGCTAGCCTTCACCTTGTCAGCAGAGGTCATTTTGGGGTGTTATTTTAAATGTTTCTGTGACTTCAAAGTGCTGCTTGGTTTTCTGCTGCTCTTCTCCCTTGGGCTGGCTGGTGTCCTGTTAGAGCTCAGAGCTGCCAGCCTGACGGACGGAAACTTGAGCTAACTTCACCTGGATCGAGCACTTGCTTTTATCATGTCAGGCCTCTGAGCACACCGTTGTTTTCTATTTAAAGGGAAAAAAAAAAGAAAAAGAAAAGGAAAGTAACCCTCTTCTCGACAGTACTGTAGAGTTTTGGATGAGTGGTGCCTGCCATCCCAAACACAGCGCTGAACTGTGATGCATGTAGCACTGATGCTGTGACGGACACTTGAAAGCCACGTGTCTGCATCCCAGTGCATTTCCTGCTGGCCCGGGAGCACTGCGTGCATTTCTCTTCTGCGAGCTTGCTCCTTGTGAATGTGGCTTTAGGTGGGCTGGAGGGGTCCAGCACCTCTGTTGCCCCATCCGTAGAGGGAGGCCCGTGAGGAACCAGAGGAAAAGAGTGCTTGGGAAGCCCAGGCCGTGCCCACAGGGCACATGTCTTGTGGTTTTCTTTCTGCTTCTTGTTTCGCTGCCCTGCTATAAACACTTAGAGCTGACTTTGCCAAAGCAGAGGGCCTTGGGGCACCTCACTGCAGGTGATGATCCGTGGGAACAGAGGGCTGCAGCCCTTGAGGGGCTGTTGAGAAGCCTGACTCTTGGGAAAGAAGACTTTGGGGTTTTATCAACCGCTTTTGCAAAGTTATTCTTTGGGGTCTCAGCAGTATCCCCCAGCCGTGTGGCTGCTGCGGGGGGACTGGAGCAGTCCTGGCTTCCTCTGGCCTGGAGCCTTTACGGCAGAGCCGGCCACCGTTGTCGGGAAGCCAGGAGATATCAAGTGGCTTCCCTGGGTGTGCCCTCCAAGAGGGAGGCTGGAGGGACAATAGCATTCTCCTGAGGGTGAGCATCCCTTGGGTCAGACAAAGCTGGGTTAACAAAGTGGGTCTGTTAAGGGAGGGTAAAATAGAGGTTGTATGAGCTCCTGCACGGGTGCTGTTTCCAGGCACTGTAGCTCCGAGTTGGGGAAAGGAAGCCTTCATGGTTTTTACCCTCATGTCTTTAATCCTTTTTCTGCATCCCGCAGGAGACCAGGGTCCATGGTTTCCATCCTAAGTTACTGTTTGGCTCATCTTACAGGCTGGCAAACGCTCGCGCTGGAGGATTGAACCCAGTAAAGGAGTGATCCCCCCCGAGAGCGAGGTGTCTGTGGCCATCATAGCAAACTTGGACGACACCGAGAGATTTGAGGATGAGGTGAAGGTGTCCATAGAGAACAGCCACACCTACGTCATCCCTGTCCAGGCTGTTGGCACGGGCACAACGATTGTCACCGACAAACCCATTGCTCCAGAGCTCAACTTGGGCCTCCACTTCAGGTAGGGATCTCTCGGCTCCCGCTTCCCACGTGGGCTCGGCAAGGAGTTTTGCTGTAGTCCTTCAGGCTAGTTGTTCTTCAGTGCTCGAGGTCCTGGCTCTGCTTCACCGAAGCCACAGGAACTCCTTTAGGAGTGTTCTATGGCCGTTTGAAAGTTGTTAGATACCCTCAGAAACGACCAAAATGGAAACCAGTTGCTAGATTGTCCCCGATTTGTTTTTAGTTGGAATATATTTATTTCTGTACTTTATCAAAGAATGAGCTGGAGGAAAACAGCAGGTCCTAGAAACCTCCTGCTGGAAAATGCTACATTACAAGTATAAACATATTTCTGTTTGCAATAACGTTGCTTACCTTTCCACTCGCTATGGACTATTCTCTCGCAAGAGTGGAAAACCTTGGTGGTAGCTTGTTAGCAACTCCTCGACTGAATTAATGGTGCTGGTTTATTTCCCTTCTGCCTGGGAGTCCTGGAGGAGCTGCAGAGTTTCTTTGCCCTGTATCATCCATCAGTCTGCTCGTCTTCCCCGGTTCCCCTGCTGGGCCGCTCTTTATTAGAGGCGCTCGCTCTTCCCTCGTTTCCCCTGCCCGCGTTCCTTGCGGTCTGCCAGCACTGCGGCGGCGGCAGCCCGAGGCAGAAGCGAGCGAGGGTGCCTGCAGGAGCAGCTCTGAGCGGGAGAAGAGGAGAAGTTGGCTGAGGTTGGGTGGGATAAATTGCATGTGCTACCTGAAAGAGCTTAGCTCGGAAGGGGGCATTCACGGATCCTAGTGCGTGTGTCTGAAACTGGCTACATTCTTATAAATGGGAGAAAAAATAAGCCTTTTCAAAGCGCTGTTGCTGTCGGAGTCCTCTTGGGACGAGAATAATACTCTTCTCCAAGTGCCTGTTCCTTTTGCTGGCTGCAAAGAGGCTCCACAGTGCTCCGATACCTAAATTTTGGGCTAGAAAGAGGAGGTTGATGCTGCCTTAAGCATTTAGGCTAGATTAGTGGGGTGGGGTGGGGCGTTGGGGTGTGTTAAATATGCACCCACAAGCCCCCCAGGTAAGCAGGGACGTTACAGGGAGATGGGCACTTGGCCAGCGTGCCCTGTGCTCTGTGCAGCCACAGATGGGCTGCACAGTGGAGGGGAGAGCGTGGGTGGGATTGGTGTCATTGTCCTCTGCCCCCCTTCGTGTCTTTGCCCGCAAGCTAGTTGGGAGCCGCCGTTGGCAGCGGGTGCAGAGCTGCCACCAGGTGAGCTGGGGGGACCCAGGTGACATCCCAGATGAGGTGGGCTTTCCCAGAGCCACAAATCAGGCACCTACCCAGAGCTTCCCCCAGCCTTCATCTGCCGCTGTCCACAACAGAAAACCGGTTCATACTAAGCCTTGTACACATCATTTGTAAAGTGTGTTTCAAAGACTCGTTTGTTCTAATCTGTCACTTCTGTGTTGGTGTTTAGCTGCTTGTGGCAGACGTGCATTTTGCAAGCCACGTGTTCTGTACCTTTCAAAAACCCAATAATTGTTGTAGGAACAATTCTGTTCCTGGTGGTGCTCAGATTTATAGAGGGTAGAATAATTATTCCACGCTGGCCTGCAGTTAGTGCTTCTTTACATAATGGAACCAATTTCCATTGAATATTCGTTTCGGTTTATATCTAGCTGTAGTGATCAATCTCTTGTTGTCACTCCATTCCCTCAGCTGGTAGACCGGGTCTTGTTGCTGTGTTTGTCTTGGGGGAAGCTTATGCTGATCCTGCGTTCTCACAGTGCATTTACCTTCCTAAGACACAAAACCAGCTGCCCTGTTCAGCTGATGCGTTGGGGGCAGGGAGAGCTGGATGCTCCCTAAGAGATGGGGGAGTGAGGGGGGGGGTAAGATGGGCCCCGGCGGTGGGATAACTGGTGCCCAGATCTCCAGATGAGTCTCTGCACCCTGCCAGCTCCCCAGTAGCATCTTCAGAGGAAGCCACCTGAGGCAGCAGCTCCCCAGGAGCAGGTGAAATGGCAGCAGAGCTGCTCGTCCACCCACCTGCAGCCAGGTCAGACCAGCTTCGTGCCTGGTGCAGGGAGACCTGCAGGACGCACCTTGGGAAAACCCTCTGAGTGCTGAGCACCAAAGGGTGATGCTCTGCTCACGAGTACCTGAGGTGACGGATCTTTGCGAAGCTTTTCCTTGCTGTACACAAACTGACCAGCTGCTGGCTGCTGAACTTAGGGCCAGCCGGGGTCTGGCTTTGGCTGAAGCTTCGAGCTAGGTCAGCCTTTTCAGAGGTGGTTTTATTGCTGAGCGTGCGGTCAGATAACGCCATTGGGGTGCTGAAGCTGGGTGACCACTGGGAAATAGCAGCCCCCATAACGTTTTCCATCTCTTCTTCTAGCTTTGATCGCTGCTGTTACCATTTCAAGGTGACAAACAGAGGACGACGCACCCACCAGCTGTGTTGGTCAACAGAAGGCTTCCCCATGTTCAGCCATCGTGACCGTCTCCATGCCATCAGTAACACCAAGGGCACAGATTCCTTCCAGAGCCCCAAACCTGCCTGCCCTGTGTTTAAGCTTCAACCACTGAGGACAGAGCTGATGCCGGGCAAGACTGTGGAGATGGTGCTGGAAGGCTCCTCCAGTACTCCCCAGGTGAGTTGCCCCATGAGGGCTGCGCCCTCCCCACCAGGTCACCTCCGCTGGGGCTTCTTCCGACCCTTTGACATTTGCCTTGGGATAAGGAGCAAGCGCTTTCCAGAAACTGTTTTAATGCCACAAGTTACCATGGCAGCACCGGCTGCTTTCCTTGCTGGCCACCATCAGTGTTTCCATAGTCACCATAAACCCAGCTCGCTGGTACCAAAATGCTGGCTGAAGAGAATGTTGCTGCTTCAGAAGCAGAGGGCAGGTTACAGGGTGTCATGTGCTGAGGCAGAAAGGAAGGGCGGAGAAAATAAGTTACACTTAGGCTAGGAGCAGAGGCTGTAAATAAATGAAAACATGTGAGGTCATAGATGTGGTGAAGAGTGAGTTAAAAAAACCCAAGCACTAAACCTGTGAAGAGAGGGAGAGTCCGAGAGCAGCATCATTTTTCCTCTGCAGACAAACATGGGCAGAGGCTTGTCTAGCGCTGAGTCCTGGAGGAGAAAAACAGTGCGTGCCAGCCCTGATGGTCAGAGTGACGTTCATCCACGTGGGAAAGTGTTCCCAGGGACCGTTATAATTGACAGCTTGACTTGTTGTCGGTATTTCCATACCAGCTCACCCCAGACTCTCAGCCAGCCTTGGTGTCCCAAGGGCAGCCGGGTCTGGCAGCACCCTTGGGTGGCAGCTCAGCAGGGTCACGGGGTGTTCTCCCCCCCGGGCCCTTCTTTCCAGGCCAGGGGAAATCCCACTCTGCAGAGGAGCTGCCAGCTAACCCTGGTGTACGTTCCTTGGCTCTGGGACCGCTGGGCCCAGGTGTTTAAGCAAATGTGGAATGAATCTTCAGGAAGCTCCTGCTGTTCCTAATGATCTGAAAGGTGCTTGCAAGGGTTGCCTCAGTGGCAGCTTGCAGAAGGCTTGATCGCTCAGCTAGCTGAGTGCCCTCATAAACAGGATGCAGCATAACAAGAGGAGGGGGCTATTGAGGAGGGCAGTGGCTGTAAGTTGCGGCAGGAATAGGGTCCGTGGTTGGGTGGCTAGCAACTGCAGCGTGTTTTGTGGATGCCCTGCCAGCACCTGCTTGGGTGACGCGTGACTCTTGCATGCAGGTGGTGAAGGAGCGGCTGCTGTGTCACGCCGTGGTGGGGAGCAAGGCGGGGAAGGCACAGATAATGCAGATGGACATCACGTGTGAGTTCGTTGATCCCGTTCTGCAAGTGTCTACCAGAGAAATCGCATTCCGGGTGGAGAAGGTAAGTCTCAGGATTGCATCCTGGCATTGAAGAGCGTGGCTGATGGCCGAAAGACTGCAGGGTGTGCGTGCCTGTTAAACATGGGGGGGATGGGGACGGTTAAACCGCTTCCCCAAGTCCACGGGGCTTCGGCTATCGATTCGAGCCAGAGCAAGCTTTGGCCGTTACCACGAGATGGTTCTACCGCCGAGATGGTGATTTCGCTGCCCTGGGGTCGGGGACAGTCACAGCTCTGCCCTTCTCGAGGTGGAGGCAGGATGGAGCTGCTGCGCCAAGGGCACAGGTGAGGCAGTGGGACCCGCGAGCGCAGCGTGGCCGTTGCACAGCCGCCTTGTGCGCTGGGGCTGCCGGGGGGAGAGCCGATCGCTGCAGCTGAGCGATGCTAAACCCCTCCTCGCCCTTCCTGAGGTGCTTTGTGAAGTAAGTGAGGATGTTCTTAGCGATGAGATGGTTTTCTGACTTCAGCGAAGTAACGCTGAGATTGCAGCTGCTGCGCTGAGGGGGGATCGTAGCCACTTGCAGAGAGACACGCATTTGTGTAGTCAAGATGAAGGGAGGTTTTTGAGGCTCCTCCAAGGCATGGGGATGTCTGAACACCGATCCTGCAGGGAAGCTGAGAAGAATGGAGCTTCCTGCCAATTCCTCAGGCTGGTGAAGGAAAACTGTCATCTTTTGTCTCTCTGCCTTCCCTGCTCTTGGCATGGATGCTGGCTCTTTGCGTTTCCCTCAGCCTCACCTCCTTCAAAGGACCTGCAGTCATCCCTCAGCTGTAGTGATGACAACACCGATGCAAAACAGGAGCCCTTTAGTCTCTGGGTCCTGACTCCTCCATCATCTTTCCCTCTCCCACGCGGTGTCTGAAACAGAGAAGATGGTTCATTATTTAGTTTCTGTATTTTCAGGCCTCTCCTCTGGTTCCCAGGCTTCCAGAGAAGCACAAAATCCTGTGAGCGGGTGGTTCACACTTAATGAGAAGCTTTTCAGCTGTTCCTGATGTCTGCCTGTGTTCTGCTTGATGCCCTGTGCTCTAGTTTATCGAGTGCTATGACGCTGCAGCTGTTGGATATCGATACAGCCAGAACTAGTTTCCCAACCGCTGCCTAGTTGATGTGAACCCTGCAGGAAGGCCAGAGCGATGCATAAACAGAAAGAAATAGCTTAGGCTGAGCTTAACTGTGAGGCTACAGACACTTTGTCACTGGAGCAGGGACAGCAGGACACACGTTGCAACCAGACCGTTGAGGTTTCTAGCTGGCTGTTTGTGCGTGTAAATGTTCCAAGCTAACCTTAGGCTACTGCAGGCTCTCTGCTCCAGGCCAAATCCTGCTTGCTTTTCTCTTCTGACTAGCATCCCTGCTTTTGTGAGGCTCCTGGAGCCACTAAGGCTGTAGGAAATGACTGGGGGTGAAAATCGTCTTGTGCCATTCTGCCCAAGAGAGGGTAAACTGGAGACAAGCGCTCTGGGTTCACTTTCTGCTTTTGACCTTGGTCAAGCAGCTGCCTCCTCTCAAGGTGCTGTTCCCTCGTCTGTATGTGAGACTGTTTCCCTGCCCCCTGGGGGATGCTGTGGTTTCTAAACGTGAAAAGCACCTGACGTTCTGAAAGAAAAACCTTGTAGAAGGGTAGAAACTAATACAGACAGTGACTAAGAGATGTGTGCAATTTTGGGGTTGAAAACTCTGAAATGCGTCGGAAGGGAAGGGAGGTACGTGGCCACTTCAGGTTGTTTTTTTCTTGTCTCCTCTTTCTGTAGCTACCCAGTGACGTCCTCAGCCTACAGCATAAGCCCCTTTCTTTAAAAAACATGTCCTCCCTGCCGCTGAGCGTCGTCCTGGCCTTAGATCAACCCTTCAGAGTCTGTGATGCGGCCCAGCAGCCCCTCCCTGCAGATGTCCAGGTGAGCAGGACCTTCCCGCGGTGGGCTTTGAGGAGGAGGGATGTGGCGGTGCGTTCCTGTTGGGAAGTCCTCTGGCAGTGTCTTCTGCAGAGTCAGCAGTAGCCTGGCCCCAACTCAATCAGATCTGAAGCGAGCTGCTGGAAGAAACAAAAATACCCGAGTTGGGAAGATACTTCGTGGCTCAAAGCCATGAGGAGAAGGGAGCAGGCACCTAGGGCTGGGCAAGCCATGGAGTAAAGGTATCTCCTGGGACTTGCAGCAGCCGTCCTCAGCCAACCTCAAGAGCAGCTTGCTCTCTGTGAGGGCAGCTCTGCCTTCGGGAAGGCTGAGGATGCTCCTCCCGCTGTCGCCTGGCACCTGCCCTGTCGGTGGTGGAAGGTGCTGGACGTGGGCTGTGCTGGACACGTGCTGGTGGAGGTGCGGGCACCGTTCCTGTGCCGTGCCGGTGACTGGCCCCTGCGAGGCTGAGGCTGCCGTGCCGGTGCACTTGTGCTGTGAGGATAAAGGAGTTTCTCTGGAGTCAGGGCAGCAGCCCTGGCTTGCCGGAGTGCTGGTTCGTCTGTGTGTTTAGCACAGAGCCTCTGTGGGTCCAGAATTCAGTAGGACAATATTTATTTCCCCCTGGTATCGATGCAAAGCACAGAAACGTGAGCCTGCAATAGTCTGACGAGAGCGTGGTGCTTGCAGTCAGGCACTCGCTGTAAAGAACGTGCAGGGTGGGCTGAGAAGCCCACGCTGAGGTCATGCTTTAAGACATTGACATGTTCCATGCTATCCAGCCTTGGACTTCATTACGCTGGTGTTTGATCTTTTTAATCTCCTTGCAGCCAATGAAGCTGGAGGTAGGGGAGGAACGTCATTTCTCCATCGGATTTAACCCTGCTCACGAGGAGCATCTGAATAGCTGGGTGGCAGAGAAGGCTCTGAAGATACAGCTGCTCGAGCATCCTCGCGAGGAGCAGGTCACTGTTCGGGGAGAAGTCTTCTTCCCCAATCTCCAGTTCCAGACTATGGCCGTGGACTTTGGGTGCATCTTGAATGACACTGAGGTGGAGCGTTACATTGAGATGACCAACTGCAGCCCGCTTCTCGTCCGGTACCACTGGTCGTTCCTGACGGGCGGCCACGTGAGCCAGCTGAGGTATGTGCACCGTTGCCCTCTCCTTGAAGCTCCTCTTCCTAGTGTCCTGTCTGTACCTGGCGAAGACCCAGGCCGTTTGCCTGGGATCTGGCAAGCAGCTGTCAGCTCTCCCTGGTGGGAATAACACCTGCCAGCCGTGGTCAGGCTAGATGCTCAGGGAAAAGGTGATCTCCGCCGGCTGGACGCTGGGGGGGAGACCATGTTCTCCAGCTGAGCTGGGGCTGTATGACACTACTAACGCTTTTTGCTTAGCCCATACCCTGGAGTCCTGCTGTGCCTCTGGAGCTACAAAGCCACGCTTAGGCACGTGGACGGTAACATCACCGGTTTTCCATCCCTGCCGACCCTGTACGTTGTCATTTCATCCTAAGAGCCTACATAGGCGCTGCCACCAGAAGGACCTGCTGCTGCCCCGGTCCCTTGCTGCTGCTTTGCTGTAGCCCCCGTACTGGTTCCCCGGGAAGGAAAGCTGCTGTGGAGAGCTGTGCTCGCAGACCCTGGTGGCCTGAGGCAAACACCACCCTGGAGAAGGGAGTTTTTGTCTGTTAGCTGTTTTGTGAATGCGATGTGCAGTTGATTCAGCATTTTTCGCCAAAACGGCAGGTTCTGCTGGGGCTGTAGGTCCAGCTGCAGGTGTCGGTGGGAGCGCTTGTCTGAGCATCCTTGGGAGGCAGGGCATCCAGCCCTGGTCAGTGGTTTCCAAGCCCAAGAGCACTCTTGCAGTGGTGCTGCAGCACATCTATAAACACATTTCTAGCAGTTCCTCCCGCTGTGGCCTCTCTGCGTAGTACAGAAGCCTAGTCTGGGCGGTTTTAATGACAGTAGCAACTGTTTTTTCCATAATGCCCTGGGAAACCGAGCAAAGTTAACCACTGCGCATTGAAGTGCTGCTATTGCAAATAACAGAGATCATAAATAAACAGTTTTGTTTAGGGAGTTGGAATTTGGCTTAGAGGAGACTGGGCACTGGCATTAGCCATGGCGGTGAGGAGGGCTTGGGGGAGAGGCTGTGGACACTGGGGTAGCCCGTTCACAGCGGGGTCTTACCAGGTAACGGCCAGTCTGGTGTGGCCCTTCATGCGCGGTGCCTTCAAGAACAGACCCTAAAATGCCATTAAAGTGGGTTTGTTTTTTTTGTTTCTTCTAATTGGTCAACCCATTTTTTCCTCCTTACTCTTTAGTCACCGCTGCTACTTTGAGCAATCATATCAGCAACACAGTCCAGCCATTGCTGTGCGGTTAGTCATTTCCAGGGCACGCACAGTGACAGTTGGAGGTGTCGGATCTCACTGCAATGATGTTGCTTCTCTGTCTCCGCGCTGCCTGGTCTGAATGTCAACGGGTGGTTCAGTAAATGCACAAATCTTAGCTCAGCAGAGGAATTTATCCTAGCAAAGAAATAGGCATCAGGGCATTGGGACAAAATGCAGTTTCGAGTTTGCTCTTGGCGAGGGCAGACCATCACCACCACCTTCCCCAGCTGCTGGCCAGGTGGCCCAGCTCAAGCCGCGTGTTCCCACAGGGTGCACTGGGCAGGTTTTGAGTTTACTTCTGTATCACATTGTTTTGTTTTCAGTTTCAAACACCCTTGAGCTGTCTTGCTTGTTCCAAAGTCCCTTTTCAATCTGCGTCTGTTGGCCTGCAGGACAAATCAAAGTGCATCGTCGGGGTCCATAAGCCTGTTTAGATGCCTCAGGGGTGCATGGTCTCTGGTGCTTTGCCCTGTGACAGAGCTGGGGCTTTGTTGGGGGGCTTGTTTTCCCCCGGTACTTCGGCTGTGCCTAAGGGATGCACCAGCGTGTGGTTCCTGGGGGCCTGGGCAAGGATGCTGGGCGTGTGGGTGCCACGCACCAGGGCAGCAGCCTCAGCGCTGTTAAAACTCCTGCATTTAATGCAAAGGGGTGGTGGCTCCTGGCACGTGTCCTTGGTGCTGGCAGGACCTGCAGGGACCTCGGGCCTTCCGATCACCGTTCTGGGGTGTCTGTCCTGCTGGTGGTGGCTCTCGCACAGCCTGAGCTGGCAAGGTCACGTCATCCTGCCTGAATCTTCACGTGCGGTTTGCAGAAGCGGTGTGATTTCTGGCTCCTCTATTTTGGGAGGTGGGTGTGGGGAGTGGTGTGAAGCTGTGTCCTTAGGAGGCTCAGAAACCAAGAGACAGGCTGAGATGATTTTTTTTCCTAATGTCTCAGCGGTTTGGATGGTGGGTGGCACAAGGCTGTCCTGGCCCTAGCAGGAAGGACTCTTCTCTCCCTGCTGTCAGTGTGCCTGTGCTGCCATTGAATCCCCCCTGTTAATACCTGGATCCATTTTGTCTCATCTGACGGGTGGTCAGGTTGGGTGAGATGGACGCAGGGGGGTTAACACCTTGCTGTCAGCCCCTCCAGCCCCAGGCTGACCTGCTTATGTCAGGAGGCTCCTCATCTCCACTCCAGTGTGCTGGTGGAGGCACTTCCGCAGCCCTTTGGCCCCTCTGCTTTGGGGCTGGTGCCTTCTGCAGGTGGAGGAGCCGCTCTCTGCTCCTTGCCTTCATCCCTGCGTTCACAGCCTTGCTCTGAAAGTGCTGGAGGCTGCCCAGAAGGTCCCGATTCTGAGAAAGGGTTACCTCAAGCCTGGGCTGATGCCGAACATCTCATCATCTTGCCCTTCTTTCCCAGGACCAACCCCCTTCAGTGCCAGGAAGATGTCGTGTCCTTGGGGTCAGCTTTCTGTTGACATCTCGGGTTCCTCACTCCCTTCCTTTTCATGTGATGCTCATTGTTGTTCTTTTTGACTTTCCCCCACTGGAAAGAGTCCCTGGCTGTGCTGCTTCACGCTTCTCTGCAGCAGGACTTGCTAATCACATCATCTCCCAGCACTGGGTCCCGGAGGGCTTCTACTTTAGAGGGAAAAATACTGTTGTTGTCTAGGCACCACGGTCTGGTGAAGTTGCCTCAAACCATTCTGTAGAACTAGAGGTACCTTAATAAATGATTATGGCTTTTCCATCTTGGGGGTTTCCCTCTCCTCGGGAGCTGTTACTAAGCCGCATTATTTATCACGAGCCACTCTAAGAGCTGCGGTTTCATTTCCTCACCATGTGCATCGTAGCGAGCGGTTCTGGGACAGCTGCCGCGATGACGGCCGGACCCAGGCGCCCAACGGGTGCGTGGGCTGGTGCGTGGCTGGAGGGTGTTGAGGTGCTCCTCTTGGTGGCCCGACACTGTGGGCATCTCCCCTGCCGCCAGGGAAAGGTAGCGTGCAGCTGCAGGCTGCCCAAAAGCACCACTGTCCCAGCTGAGCTGGATTTATCTCATCCTTATGGAGCTGCCCAAGTCAGCGGCCGCTGGAGGTGTCGGGCAGTTTGGTCGCCCGTCAGGGCCCCCCAACATGCACCCGGGTGCCTGGGCTGAGAGGAGCAGGGGTTGCGTGGGTGGGACCGTAGGTGGGCGATGCGCTGCAGGGCTGAGCGAGCGCCTTCATCCCCTCCAGCCCTGGTTTGTTCTTCCCCACGGATGGTGCCGAGCTGTCGCTCGGGGTCCCCGTGGCGTCCCAGCAGCAGGCGGAGGGAGGGCTGTCAGGGGCTCACCTGGGCGAAGCCGTGTTCTTGCATGTCGCTGTAGGGAGGGCAAGTCAGGCGGGATCTCTTCCAGGTTGTGAAGAGCAGAGCCTGTAATCCAGAAATGAAAACCAGCCTTAGATACTAAAGACAAATCTTTGTTTGAAGCCCGTGGTTCAAGGCACTGAATTCCCAGCTGTAAAAAATGTGCCGTGTTTGACTGCGGGGGGAACGTTTACGAATAGGAACAGCGGCAGGTAGGCATGTCCCGAGCGCATCCCTCCACGTGGCGTTGGAAATCCAAGCAGAGCTACTGTGAGCACCTGCTGCAATTTCATACAGGGACCATAGCTGGAGTCATTTGGGAATTCTGAAAACGTTAACCCATACGCTTTTTACTGGCTGCTGTTGCTCAAAGGATAAACTCGGCTCTGTTTGCAAAATGAGCGGTTGAACTGCTTTGCTGAACCGTTTGTCAAATTTGTCCTCCAACAGTTTGTGTTTAGAAAATGCTGGGGAGGTAATGATGGCATCAGGACGTGCCACACCGGTTAGAAGCTCGTTTCAGCAGAGCTGCAGCCTTTTTGGCGCGAGGTGCGGTTTGAGCTGCTGTTTTGCAGCCAGGGAGTACCTGCGGCACGGCAGGGAGCTGAATCTCGGTGTCGCGATTGGAATAGATTGATTAAAAATGACCAGCGTTTCCTTCCCCAAAGCACTAATCGCGGCTGCTTTGGTGCTCATCGGGGATCAATGGGCTGTTTAATTGTGAGTCTCTGCCTGGAGCTGCTTGGCGTGTCTTCCCGTGTTCCTTGCGTGTGCGAAGGTGTCCCGTGCTGGGCTCGTGCCGGCTCCGTCGGGGTTCAGGCACAGCAGGCGGCGGGCTCCGTCCCTGCTCCTGCCATCGCCACTGCTGGTCCTGACCCGCAGCTGTGCGTAACCGCCCAGGGGAAAATTCAGGGTGAATACCTAGAAGAGCTGAAAACCTCCTTGCGGCACTGGGTCTGTGCTGGCTCATCACCATCCAGATCTGCCCCTTTGTGTCTCAGTCCCACCTTTTTGTGCAGTTTGTCCTTTTGTCTCCCTGCAAGGTGTTCACCTCTGATATCTGCAGTTCCTCATTGCAAGCAGTTGCCACTGCTGGACCGGCGTTGTCCCTGGGCAGCCCCCAGCACTGACCTGCTGCATCCTGGTTCTGGAGCTGCCAGGTCGGATCCATTCCTGGGCTGGCGGCACCAGTGCCCACCCAGGGGCCACGTCCTGCCAAGGAACTGCTTCTCCAGGTCTTCCTCCCTCCTGCTGCAGCTTCATGATTGAAGTTACGGTTTCTTCCAGGTTCAGCCCTCCAGCACCTAAACCTTTCATCAAACCCCAGCCACCAAAGGAGGAGGGAGCCTGCTCGGAGCACTCGGCATCTGCAGAGAGCAGTGTCACTGATGGATGCATAGAGGAGCCAGCTGAAGCCCTGGGAGCAGTGGGGGATCCTGCCCAAGAGCCAGCAGATGCAGAGGACTCCCTGGAAGCAAAGGTAGATTTTCTTGTACACTCACTGTTTTGCGTTGCCTCCCCCAGCTTGCCACCAAAAAGCCGTGCTGGTGCCAGCGTCCCTTTTTTGCTGCCCTGCTGCCATGTGCCTTGAGAGTGGGCTGGGCAGCAGGGCCAGCAGCTGGACACGGGGCTTATGGGGAGGGACAAGTAGGGTAGTGTTGTTTGGAGAAGCCCATTCAGGTCCTCCTGACCTATGGTGAGGTTGGGGTTTTTTGGTTGGGTTTTTTTTGCACTGTGAAAGGAGGGGTTTTACCTGCACCGTGATGTGGAGGCTTCCAGTTCCCTTCCTCTGTCAAGCCCTGCCCAGTACTGGTCTCCATGTGCCACCTTCTCAGCCCCAGCTAGAGCCACCCGTTGTCACGTCTCTGCCTTCGCCCGAGCCCTGGTATTGCAGCGATGGCCACAGAGCTGCCTTTTTATAAATGGAGACTTGACAAAGTCGCTGTCTTTTCCTCTTAGTATGGAAAACAGCCTTTGGTCTGCTGACCTTCCTGGTGAGCCTCGGTGCTTTGGAGCTTGGCCTCGGTGCTAGTGGGAGCTGATGGCGCCTTTTGCATCACGTGGGACAGAGGCTGCTCCTGGGGCAATAAAAAAGGATATAGGAGAGCACAGGAGGTTCTGAAAGTGCCGGAGTTGGTGTTAAGTTCAAGGAGGGGGGTCGCACCTGCTGACATCTAAATATCAGTGGTTTTAATGTTGTAGCTCTGCACGTGTTTTCTGAATCAGGAAAAAGGATACCCGGTAGGCATAAAGAATAGCGCGGCTGAATGTTTTCAGATAGAAGCATGAAATCATTTTCGTGCCCTGCTTTGTTGCCATGTATGCACAGATAAAGCAGGGAAATTCAAGGGGATATGGCTAGGTAGGATCCAAAATTGCTTCAAAGGATACATCTGGGTTGCAGCGTTGTCTTCTGCTTGTGTCACTGTATCAAGGCAATGCCCATGTAGCCTTCCTGGGGAGGTGGGAGACCATAAGCCTGGGAAAGATGTGGGTTAGCGTCTTTGGGAATATGCCCTTGGCAAAGCTTTGCAGGCTGGAAGATGTGGAGACAACAGAAAGAGCACTGAGATGTGAGAAGGCTCAGCCCTCCCCAGTGCTTTATCTCCTTGGAGAGATGTAGCCTCTGGTTAGGTCTGAGGATGTGCTGTACATACCCTGCCCATGTCAGAGCCCCAGCGCAAAGCCCTCCTTCATGTTACCGAAGCAGCAGGTATTCTTAAACTTCAAGAGCAATCACAAAGCCCTTGCTTATAAATAGGGGTCAGAAGCCCAGGGACGAGGTTCCGTTTAAAGGATGGCACCTCTGAGGTTAAACACCAGCCCTCAGCTGCTGCAAGACAGAAAAACATCTCAGCTGCCTTTTTCAGGATGGTGTTATTCGAGAGAAATGGCGATCCTCAGCCCTCCAGCACTGATGAGTGCACAAGGGGAAAGCTAAGCACCACCTGAAATGGGACAGCTGTGCCAAGGACTTCTGAAGTCCTTATTTCCCATTTTTGACACTTCTCGCTTGCAGCTGCATTCCTATTATTGTCATGGAGAACCTGAGCTGTCCAGGGGTGGGGTGTTTGGTGCGTTTCTTGGGCAGGAGTGAGCAAAGCTGGGGTGGCATGAGGGTGCAACGTGCCCTCGAGGTCCCTGCCAGGACAGGGTGCTGGGAGCACCCCGCTTCCTCGTGCAAGCCGGTGGGTCCGAGCCCGCCTGCCGGTGTGACACGGGCTCCACCTGCACCTCGTGTCTCATCTGCACGGGTCTTGGACCCACACTCGGCTAATGGCACAGGCGTCCCCGTACTTGGTGTGTGCCTGTGTCCCATCTTAGCTGCTCTTGGCTCGATGAGGCGGTGGAGCCTGCAGCACAGTGATCCCCCTCAGCCCAGCCAGCTGTCTCCTGTAGCCCATGGTGCTTGTTTTCCAGCTGCTGCCGTCCGCTGCTGTGGAGCTGGAAAGTCGGAGGCCAGTGAGGACCCAGGAAAGGATGCGGTTTGTGGAGGTGGAGCCCCTCCCCTCGGGACCGGAGGAGGTAAGTGGGCATCTGTCTCACTTCCCCGCTGGGCTCCCAGCGTGGCAAGCAGTTACGTAGCCCCCGCTGCCACTGGTGGCCCTCGGTGCTGCTCACGGAGTGGCCTCGCATCCCTCCCAGCACGTTGCGCAGCGCTGCTGAAGCAACCGGCCATGTAGGGCTGACCGAGGGTCCTGCCTGTGCAGCGCCTGTGGAGGGTGTTATTCGTCTTGTTACTCATCAGGTGCTCGGTAGGAAATTTTTGCAGTAGCTTTTGCGAGAGCAGTGTGCGGGTCGGAGAGAGAGTGAAAAGTGTCAGGAGTCAGACGAGCTGGGCTGGAGTCCACCCCCAGCTCCAAGGGCTCTCATCTCCAAGTCTTGTGTTTTTCTGAAGGCAGTAAAAAGTGTTTTTAAAGGCAAGTTCTTCAGCTGAGAGAATGTCTTGCTGCCAGGAGACATCCCAAATTAATTTAGTGTATTAATACATTAATTAGTATGGGAGAAGATTTTTCCCAGGGTCTCTCCCACCGGTAAGTGGAATGGATGCAGAATGAGATTAGGGTGATCTCGCCTGTGATGAAGAGGCCCCTCCAGCCACATCTGTACTTTGCTCCAAGCCACGGCTGCTCTACTGCATCAATTTCCACGCTCGACATCTCCATCTCTCCTCCCCTGCCTCCAGGTTTTTGATGTCCTGCCACTGTACGGCGTGCTGCCGCCGGGCAAGAGCCAGCGCGTCACATTCACCTTCGTTGGCCGCACAAACATTGCTGCCCGTGTCACGGCGCTGTGCAGTGTGGAGGGAGGCCCGACCTACGAGATTGCGCTGAGTGGGGAGGCTTCGCTCATCAACTACTTCCTTGACGTGACGGAGATCGACTGCGGGCTGCAGGTACCACACGCTTCTCTTGGCAGAGGTCCTTGTCTTGGAACTGTCGCCGGCGCGTTGCTGCCCACCTAGGTCTAGGGCGCTCTTCCCTTCCCAGCTACTCTGTTGGCTCTGTCGCTTGGAAGTACTGCCTTTGGGTGATACGTTCTGCATCAGAGTTGTTTTTTAATGGCCATCTCTACCCCCCCAATAGTTGGGATTTCCTCCTCTTCAAGGTCACGAGCGCTGCCTCCCGGGACAGGCAAGGACCCTGTGGTGATCTCCAAAGGGACATGTCCCCAGGACCCTCATCCGCCCATCCGTTCCTAAAGCCTGAGGTCCAAGGAGATGCTTTCTTTTAATGCTCTTGATTAACCAACAAAATAAACTGGGGAGGAAGTTAACTTGGGCTTCCAGTCACTGCAGCTGGAGAGAATGTCCCAGAACAATTGGCACTTCTTTTCAGTTAAAATCCCCACAGACCCTTCCAGCTGTTGGCCCTGTTTGGCTGTTGCCCTGTCTGTCTCTACTTTTGCTTCTGTTTTGCTTGCAAATACTTGTATGCAGGTGCCTCTTATTCTGAAATGCCTCGATGCCTCCTCTTTTGTTTCAGCTGGCTGTTAGGTGACACCTTAAAGAGCAGAGGGCTTGTGTCCCCTGGTTTATTTATTACTGCACCTCTACGTGCTGCCGTCAATAGTGTTCCTGCGTAGGGCTAAGGGGTACCCTGTGGCTGGGGGTCGCCCAGGTTAACCCAGGACACCGCAGTGCCTGTACCTCCCCTGCGCTCCCTGCTTCTGCGCTGTGTTCATGTGCTTTCAAGCCAGGGAAAAGGGAAGGAGACTCCCAGCAGCAGACCTGCGTCTGTAACTTCCCGCTCCTCTGTCTTCTCTCCAGCTGTTTAACAAAGTCAAGGAAGCGGAGGTCACCCTGCAGAACAGAGGGAAGGTGGGATTCACCTACGTGGTGCTCGGCTCCAGCGCAGCCGCTGCGGACAGCCCTCCGCTTGGCGTGCCCCTGGCCGTGCCCAGCATGGTGAGTAGCACAAGTGATTCACCCTGGCCAGGCTGCCCAGGAGAGGGTTATAGGGAAAAAAGGTGGTGGGGCAGGTGGAAAAAAAGAAAAGGAAGACAGAGCCACAAAACCGGCACGGAGAGCCAGGGCTGTAAGCAACTGCTGCTGGGTGGCAGAGAAGGTCGAGCAAGCGCGGTCCTACTAGAGCCCCTTCATGGCCTTTGCTGGTGGGTGGCTCTGGCATCCTGCAGCAGCCGCCGGCGGGAGGCACGAGGGCTTTGGTAGCTCTTTGGACCCCGAGTGCTGAGCTCTGTGGTTGTGCCGACACTGGAGCCAGACGGTGCAGGCTCTTGTGAGGGTCACCTTCCCCAGGTTGTGTGGTCAAGCAGGACGTACTCCCTGTCCCTGCCTGTAAGAAACCCCACCTGCCCCCTGCCAGCACTAAGCAGGACTGAAATACTGTCTTGCCTGGGCATGAAGCTGCTTTGCCAGAAATTTTAGCAGCCCTTGTATTGGTCCCTCCTCCAGCTTTGCTGCTTCGCAGCAGTTTTGTGGGGCAGCGAGGGGGTCAGGGAGGTTCGGGGCTGGAACAGCCAGGAGAGGAGTTTGCAGCATCCCGGCGCCCCAGCTTCTTAGTCCTGCGTGGCTGTCTTTGAGCTGAAGCAGCGTTCCTATCTTTGTCCCTTTTTGCAAGGGGAAGAGGAAGCCAAATGGCTTTCACATTGTTTTCATGCCCGTCTCCTACAAGGGATGACACACTGATGCCCTCTTCCCGCGGGCTTCCGAAGACGCAGCTCTGCTTGGACCCGTGCAGCCAGCTGCTGCAGCAGCAGCGTGGGTGCTGGCAGCTTGGCAGGGCTCACCTTTGCTGCAGCTGCGCTGTGCGCTGGAGTACGGGCTCAGGGGACCAAGTGGCAGGAGCTGTCCCGCTCAGCGGCTTCCCCTGCAGCGTGCAGGGGAGCGGGGAGCCGAGGGTCCAGCCCAGCGTGCAGAGGGCGAGCCCAAGGCGTCTGCGTCTGTGCCCGGTCACCCAGAGCCATGCTGCTGTCTGCTTCCATGTGCTCTCAATGTGGCTGGTGTGAGCCCAGCCTGAGGCTTGGAGAGCCTTTCTGGAAGCCCAGGGAGGAGATGTCCTTCCCAGCAACACCTTCTTCCCTAGAATTTGTCCTGGTCTGCTCCTGCATTTCCAGAGATGTATGTTTGCAGGTCGCTGTGAGTCTGGATGGGCTCACGCACCCCTGGTGTAACCACGCAGGCAGGAGATGTTTGGTTGGGATGATGAATGAGTCAGGCCCTTCAGCAGCAGCCTGGCAACCGCTGACGTGCAGTGTGAGGAGCTGCTGGCCCTGCTGAGGGCATGGGCCTTAGCTCGTCTTCCGCAGCAGCTGGTAAAAGAGCTTTTCTTTATTCAGTCTGGCTCTTGCTAGCAGAGGGTAAGCACTGTGAGCAGCAGAGCTGCGCTCCCGCTGAGCAAAGGGCGGTCTGTGCTGTGGGAATGCAGCCTTACGAGCCCTCTGAAGGACATACTGCACCCTGGTGTAGGAGGCTCGAGCTTTTAGGATACGAGAAAGCTAGAAGGCCGTGTTGTCTGACGTTTTCTTCCATAGGAGAAGCTGTTTTCTCTTCTCAGTGTGCCTATCGCCTGAGCCGTCCCCCCACCAAACGCTCTTTGGTGCATTCCCTCTCTTGTCTCCCATGCCCTGCAGGGTTACATTGGACCTGGCAAGGAGCAAGTGCTCAAAGTCTGTTACCTGCCAGGAGTGCCTGGAGTCTTCTGCAGGGCTTTGCAGATTCAAGTGGGTCACCTGGAACCAGCAAGCATCACCCTGAGAGGAGAAGGGACCCTTCCCAGGATCTGCTTGGACCTGCCCAGGAACATCAGCGGTGAGCACTGCCTCTCTGCTCCACGGGAAGGTCCCCTGGCTTTTTCCCCATGTCATATGCCCACAGGGCAGCTCACCCCCACCCCCACCGAGCCTGGAGGTTTCAGGGCTGTCAGAGCAACACTCAACCCTCGGGTTGCTTCCTGGGTCTCTAGCAGGTGAGCCCATGTGGGCTTTGCCCCAGGAACCACCCTGCAGAGCTTGCCAGCATATCTGTCGGAGGCCTGGGAAGGTGGCGGCTGGGCAGAAAAGCTTGGGGAAGCTGTAACGCGGGCTGGCAGGGATGTTGGCAGGGTTGGATTTGCCATCGCGTTGCAGGGGATGGGATGCTCCTCTGTAGGGGGGAAGGTGGGTGGTAGTGAACGTCAGGATTCAGAGAGGAGCAGCAGCATCCACTTCCCATAGATTGCTCAAGGAGTTTGTTTCTGGGAGAGGCCAGCATCAGGGGAGTGGGGCTTCCCAGCTTAAGTGGGATTGGCACGGCGTCCACGCTTCTATTTGTGGATCGCTTCTTCCTCCAGGAAATGCAAAATACGAGAAGGTCCTCAAAGAGGCCAAAGAGAAGATGGCAAAGGACAGCCAGAGAGCTGAAGCAGTTGCTCTGGGGGAGGCTGCAGCCGCGGAGCCACCCAGGGACGACGCGGACACCGCGGTGAGAAGCCCCATTTGGCATGTGCCACCCTGCCCCTGTGTCACTCGAGCCCTGGGCACCCCGCAGCAGGCTTCCTGGGGCCCTGCTGGCACTTGGGACCTCCCTGCCCGCACCTGGCCACGAGCATGTGTCAGCTCAGTGCTGCCCCAGGGGCTGCCCAGCTCTGGCTGTTGTCCCTCCAGCAGATGCACCAGCTCCCCGACTGCCTCAGGGAGAGCTCCTGAAGGCCGTGCTCAAGTGACTGAGTTCCCGGCACTTTGAAGGAGCTGCGGGTCGTGTCTGAGGGGTTTGTTGCTCACGACCCAGCTTACCAGCAGCAGCCTGACTGCGCCCTGGGGCTGTGCTGTCAGCGGTCATCTCCAAGAGGCATCAGCTTTCTCGTGGTTCCCTTTCCAAGAGAGCTGCTGTCCAAGCTGCTCTGGCACTGGTTGGGGGCAGGCAAATACTCGGAGCTCTGGAAGGTTCCTGGCCTGCCTGTCTGTTTGTCTGGCCAGATCAGCTTTAATGACAGTGACTGGGCAGGCGAAGGTGCTGGAGTCTGTTTCCCTTGAGATCAGGTCTTGACTAAGGGAGCAGGAGGTGTCACAGACGCTGAGCAGCGAGGCAGAGGGACTCCATCGCCCCTCTCAACAAGATCAGGGTGGGATCCTCTCTCAGAGACAAGCCTGTGCCTTGGGCAGGACCTTTGCTAACCAGCCGCTCTCTTTCCTTGCCTCAGTGGGACACGCAGCTGCAGCTGCAGGTGGAGCAGTTGCTGATAGAGGAACATGCCCTGGAGCAGCAGAAAGCTCTCAGCTCCGGCCCCCCAGAGGAAGCGGCCTTTGACCAGCATGCTCGTCGGAGGCTTCTCAAGTTAGTAGAGACTCCAGGTGCCCCGAGGGTGACACCCAGCAGTGCACCCCTGCTCCCGAGAGCTCCTGGTGTCTGCAGAGCTGGCAGTAGCTGGGCACTGCAGAAAGGGTCTGACCCTGGTAGCTTTGACGTGCTCCTTGTGAGCAGCCGAGTGTCCTCACTTCATAGTGCCACCCTGGGGTGCTCAGCTCCCCACAGGTGCTGGGTTCTGCTCTTAGTGCTGAGGGGGTCCAGTGCAGACCGTCCAGCCCCTCCAGACAGCACAGACACCGTCCCTGCTGACCAGCTCTGAAAGAGGCAACTCAAAGCTGGCATCTTTGTTCCAACTAACAGGCCACGCTAAGCAAAGCCAGCAGGGAATCGCACGGGCTGAGAAACCCTAAAGCAGGGGGTGTAGATGCTGGTGGGACCGTAGGGCTTGCCTGGGTGACTTGGTCCTTCCCTCTGCTCCTTCCTGATGAGGCAGGGGCACGGTAGGCTCCAGTTCAGGAAGAAAATGCTCTGCAAAACAGACCACTTATGCGCTTTCCCGAGTGGGATTGCTCTGGAGAAGGAGCTGCCCTTGAACGCTGTCAGTGCCGATTCCTGCCTTTCCCGGGGCTGCTCTGGGGACAGACCTGGCTGCAGAGCGGGGAAGATTGCCTGTGCAGGCAAATCTCATTGCAAGGTCCTGAAGCGATTTCAGGCTTGGGCTGTACACCAGGTTAGCAGTTCCACTGAGGCCAGTGGAGGTCTGGTGGACTTAGCCACAGTGGCTCTTTGTAGCCGAGGAGCTGCGACCAGTTAAACACAATTTTGTGTTGAGGTCCCAATGGTAGCTGATAAAACCTAGGACCTGCACCCTCCATGACTTACCGAAGTGTTACTACCAGGTGGTCAGGCCTTGGCTTTCACAGGCTTGAGCTGGGTTTTTACAGCAGCAAATACCCACTTTATTTGTGTCTTCTGTCCACCTGGAGATGTAGCCGGGCTGTGGTTTAAGGAATGTCTCTCTTCCTTTCAGAGTTCAGCTGCCTGAGTACATCCTGGACTTTGGCTGTGTCATTCCTGGTACCGTCCGCACGCACCTTGTGAAGATCACCAACCCCGGGCGGTTGCCTGTGTCCTTCCTCGCTGATAGGCGTGCCTTGTGTGGCACAGGTAACCAGTGCTGGAGGGACTTCCCGTGGGCTTGACAGATGAGCTTAAGTCACTGGGTGTGTGGGGGCGTGTTGCGTGCCTGTTTGTACAGCTTTTTTCTTCCTGACTGCCCCCTGCTCGGTGCTTTAGAGCCTGAATTCTCCTGGACAGCAGTGCCCAGAGACCTGGTCTGCCTGGGACTGCCCTGACACCTCATTTCAGGGACTAGGTGGGCTGATCACCTTGGTCACCTCTCATCATCTTCTGCTCTTGGCTACCATGAGTGACAGCCGAGGTTTTGTGCTCTCTGTGGGCTCGTGTTGCAAACGGACGGGACCCTTTGTGGTTTGGAAGTGCTTTGTTTAGACTTCATGATGTCATAGCCCTTCAGTTGAGCCTTTATTGAGAAAAGAGCCTGTGAGATCCTCTGGTGTATCAAAACAGGCTTCCACGACAGGCCCTGAGGCAAGGCTGTGTCCCATCAAACGGTGACTTGCTGTGTCTGAGGGGTGGTCAGGTGTCTTCTCTAAGTTGTTGTCCAGGGAACACCGCAGCATGGGGGAATCTTCGTTGGAAATTCTCCTTCGGGGAGGTCTGTGCATCCTTCCCTGAGATGCCCAAGGAAGGAATTGCTGAAGCTCAGCCTGATGGGTTTCATTTTTACCATGTGGACCTTGGATTCTGGCTGCGAAAACGCTTTCTCCTTGGGCGGTGACAAGGGAGAAAGAGCAGCAGGCTTCTCCGGGGATACAAGGGGGTCTTTCGCAGAGCTGCCAGCCAGGACGCCCGCGTGGCCTTAACGTGCTTGTGACACACAAGCGACATGAGATGTATCTCAGCTGCTTTATTTTCATCTGTTCAAGGTTTCAGTGTGGATCTGGACCATGTGAAGTGCCTGCCCTGCTGCAAGACTAAGACCTTCAGAGTGCGCTTTGACCCACAAAGCGCCAACCTGCCACTGGGAGAGGTGGACGTGCTCCTGCCCATCAAGGTACCACCTTTTGGGGCAGGCAGCAGGCTGGACACAGCAGCAGATGTCACCTGGTCTCTCAGCTGGATGTTCTGTCCTTCACTAGGTAGCAGGTGGCCCCACGTTCCATGTCCGCCTCCGTGCCGACGTGACTGTGCCGTCCCTCTGCCTCTCCAGGGACAGGCTGGAGTTCTCCGCTGTCCAGTGTGGGCAGTGCCGGGAAGAAACTGTCCAGCTCCACAATCAGCTCCAGGTCCCCTGTCAATGGTTCGTCACCGTGCACGAGCCTGTTAAGGTAAAGCACAGACAAGGTGTGACACGTAACTTCTTGGTTGGGTTTTCTTTGCCTCTCTTGCCCTTTCTGTCCCCGTGGCTGCCTGGGCGCTTGGGCTACAGCTTGGCTGAGGAAGCTTCTGAGGGTACGGGGCAAGGCTGCTTCGCCTGGACCTGTTCGTTAGCTGATGCTTCACTTCTCTGCCATCTTCACCCATTCCTCCTCCTCTGAGAACAGTGCCTCCCCATCTGCCTGCCCTGCCTACACATCTTTGCTCCCGTTTATGGTGCCACCAGGTTATGGTGGCCACGTCTGGTTTGGACGTGGGTGCTCTTCGCACCGTGGCAGTATCTCAGAGCACGGCAGGAACCAAGAGTCTGTCCCCACAAAGGCCACCTCACACGCCTGGTTTCTGTGCCCAGGTGGACAAATGCTTGTCAGCGAGCATGCGTCGGAAGCTGCTGCAGGAGTTGGAAGCCAAGCCCCGTGTCTTTGAGGCACTGCCCTCGGCCGGAACCCTCGCTCCCGGACAGCGATGCAACATGCGAGTCAGGTTTTCACCCGTGGAAGAGGTGAGATTGGCAGGTGTCACCCCGCGGAGGTCTGGCAGGGCAGTGTGGAAATGAGAGCCCAGCGCAGGGGATGAGGTCTGGCCTCCGCATGGAGCTTTCTGCCAGCCCCATACCCGCTGTGCCCCAGTTTCCCCTGTAGCGCGCACTTCTGAGAAGCGCTTTGGAATCCCCACGGGGAGTTGCACAGGGAGCATCCAGGCTCGGCGGTGTGGCTCCCTCTCGGCACATGGAGGAGATCCACCTGTCTCCCCTCACCTTCCACCTCGTGTGGGCATATCTGCAGGCTGCAACGCCCCGGCGCAGAGCAGCTGGCATGCTCGCGGGGGACAACCCTGGAAGGGCCAACCTGGGCTAATCCTGCTGCCGGTACCAGCAGACAAAACAGCCGCCAGACACCTTCCTGGGCACGGCGGGACTGTCACCTGTAGCGGTACACTGCCAGCAGTCCCTGTGGCTCTGGCCCAACCTGCCTGCGTGTTCCCACGCGGTCTGGGAGTCAGCTTAAGTGATGGAGCATTCCCAAAGGCAGTTTGCATGTGGCCACAGTGACTTGGAAGCTGGCAGTGTGTGACAGCATGGACACAAGTGCTTCCATGCCTGGGAACAGTCCCAGGGACGGTATAATTGCTAGTAGGGATGCCACCAGCTTGTGTTGGGCTTTGGCCAGAGCCAAACGCTGAGCAGAGAAGATGACCCTTATTTCTAGCCAGCGAGAGCTCATCTGCCTCTTGCGTGGCTGGTGTTTGCCTGATGCAGCAGTGCCACAGCTGTGTCTGGGCAGCGTAACCCCGAGGACCTTTCTCATGAGCGCTGCGCTCCCTCGTGACTGGGTGAAAACGTGTGACAGACTGTTTCAGATCTGACACCAAACAGCCAGTTACACCTCACCCAGGATCCATCCCAGTTACCTGGAGCCAGCATGCAGGTGCTGCAGCCTCTGCTATAATTAAATACCTGTTTTCCATTCACCTTAGAGGTACCGATGACACCGCTGACCTTGGGGCAAGGGTTGAATTCCAGGCCCTTGTCACCTGGGACTTAGCGCAGGACCTTTCTGTGCTTCTCTCTTTTCAGAAGTCCTACAGAAGGAGGCTGAAGATTAACATTTGCCAGAGCAGCCAGCACCTCCAGCTGCAGGTCTCGGGACAAGGTCTGGAGCCGCAGCTGGAGTTCAGCCCCCCAGTGCTTGAGCTGGGACCGGTGCTGCCATACAGCCATGGGGCGGAGGGGACAGTGGTGGTGAAGAACCCGTGCGAGTTTCCCATCGAGTTTTACTCGCTGGAGTTTGACCAGCAGTACCTTGAGGAGGAGCAGGTGAGCGGGAAGGTCTGGTCCCCGTGTGCGTGCTGCCGTAGCTTCACAGTGCTGTGGTGGCATTCCCGGGCTTGCGCCAGGGAGATGGAGGCAGTCCCCAGGGCACAGCCTGGTGGCACTTGAGGGGCAGCCAGCCCTGCTGCCAGGCCGAGGGGGGTGCTTGGGTAGTCCGTGCTGGGAGGAAGGCATGGGGGAGAAGACTGGTTGGCTGGGCAGTGTGTTCGTGTGGTCAAGAAACCCCTCCTGTATGTGGTTTCTCGTCCCTCCGCGCACAGGTCCTGCGCATGCTGAACGACTACGACAGCCGCAACACCTTGTTGCTGCCTCTGCGTGGCCCGGGTGAGAAGCTGCCCCCAGAGGTGCTGGAGTACTCTCAGGACCAGAAGGGGCTGCAGGATGATCAAGCAAAGCCCAAGACTGGGGACCCAGCGGACCAGGACAAGGGTGAGGGTTTGGCATGGTCTGTCCTGAGTGTGGACACAGCAGGGAGTCCAGGCTGCGTGCCCCGAGTTCTCCATGACCTCATTCTCCACGGAAAGCCCGTGCTTTTAGCAGCCGCCTGTTCCCCAGCTTGGTGGAGGAATTGCTAGGTGAAAACCTGTGGCTTGTAAGACGCATCCTCTTGCAGCTCTGAGTGCAGCTAAAGCAAGCTCATATCTTACTGCCACACACTGGGGAAATCATCAGGGTGTCCCCTTGTGTCCCTCAGCCACAAAGAGCAGGCTCAGATGAGTTCTTCAGCCTGTAGGACCAAGTCTAATATAACGAGCTGGTTTAGATTTGTTCCTTCGCGGCAACACAAGCACAAGCTCAGAATACCCCTGGACAGGCTCCTCGGTGCCTTGGGAGTCTCCCTCCTTAGGAGAGTTTTGCTTTTGCTTGTGGCCCTGCAAAGTGGGAATGGCCAAGAGCAGGTTGCCATTCCTTCCCCACGTCCTTCCTCCTCGGCCAGCTCTGAAGGTGCCTGGCACCTGTCAGATGGGGGCAGAAAGCACTCCGCTGGGGTTGTTGGCAGCACCTCACCCCGTAGCTCGGTCGTTCCCCCCTCCCTTTTCGATGAAAGCCAGTCCAACAGGGTGAATTCAGAATCCGAATGTGAGGAAGAGGAGGAGGAAGGTGTTAAGGAAAGACGCGGGACGGGTGGTAACCCGAAGCTCTTCACCTATTTTGTCCGTTGTGGCAAAAGGGCCCCAGCGGTGGACTTCAGTGCCACCTCCATTGCTTCACTGCAGCCTGGTGCCATCTCCCTCGGGACTGTTCCCAATGCCCAGTTGCACCTGTCACCCCCCTTAGGCACCAGGACCCGGGACCAAACTCCCATGAGGACCGTGGGGAGGGTTCATGGAAGATGTGGCCCAGGCCTCCTGGGTGTTGCCAGATGCTCTTTCCTCCTCCTGCCACCCCACTTACTGTGCTCTGAACAGGCCCCTTCGCCAGCAGCTGGATCTGCGCGAGCCTCGAGGACGGGCACGATGAGATCTGGGCTGTGACATTGCTTGCAGCAGTCTCCTCTCCCAGGGTCTGAGGGGATGGGGAGGGCGATCAGGGTCCCAGGGAGGCAGGAGGCTGACTTTTCTACCTGGTTCTACACAGCAGAGCACCAGCAGAGCACCAGCAGCAGCAAGGAGGCTGCAGGAGAGCTGGCCGACAGCCCTGTCCGTAGGGCCATCGCCCGCCACCTGGGCATCGATATCTCTGCCGAACGGCGCACAGGCGGAAGCCGCAGAGGGATCGTCATCATCGTCCATGGGGCACCTCGGACAGGTACGTGAGCTGTTGGCTGCAAGGAGAGCGGGAAGCAGGAGAGACTTATCCTGGTGGGCCGTGGTGCTTGGTCGGCCAGTTGAAGTGAAGCGAGGCAAGCCACAGCTCTGCTGGTCCGTGAAACGGTCCCAGGCCTCTGCCTAGCTGGTGCCAGTGGTGTGGCTCATCTTGTGTCCCTATAGCTAGGCTCTTGTCCCCCCAGATGGGGTGGCCATGTCCCTCTTGCTGCATGGGACCACATTGCCTGGTGCCCGTGTTTCCTCATGGGAGCAGCCCCTAGCCCATGCTGACCCCCAGACTGCGCTCAGCTGGCACCCACCAGCACAGGGTAGCGAACGGTGGTGGTGGGCCAGGGCTCGAAACAATGTCCTGGCCCAGGGCTGAGGTCACACCACAAGGGACAAAGTCCTGGGCTGAACCGGAGGTGGAGGCGATCCACCTGGCTCTGGAGTTCAGCGCTTCTGACCGTGCTGAAGCTGCCTCCCTCGTGGTGTCCCCTAAAGGGACATGTGCTTTCTGAACGTCCTTGAAACCTGCAAAGCCTCTGGGGGGGCTTTCCAGAGCCTGTCGCTGAGAATGCTTCACCTGCAAATGTCACCAAGCCGCCTTCCTCTCTCTCTCAAGGAAAGACAGCGGCAGCGGTCGCCCTGTCCAAATATTACGGCGCTGCCTGCTTGTCCATCGACGCCGTGGTGACAGAAGCCATCTCTGACGGGAGCAGCGCGGCAGGGCTCCGTGCCCGGGAGCTGTGCATCAGGGCTGCCGCTGAGCAGAGCCACAAGGAGACAGAGGATGAGGGTAAGGAGGAACACTGGGCGCAGAGCGGCGCTTTGGAAACCCACCATGGCCACCTGCTTCTGCTTGCTCCAGAGGAGTTTGGCAGCCCTTGGGTCTCTTGGGGAGCACGGGTGCAAGCGTGTAGAAATGCAGAGCCATTTCATAACACAGCTCGGGTGAATAAGAAGCTCTGTTTTGAGGGGTCAGACAAAGGCATTTTTACTGCCTCTGGGCTTCTTGACACACGTTCCTTTTTCTGGGAGTGGTGAAGCACACCCATACCTTTCTCAGAGCTTTATAAACACATTTTCTCCGAGCTGAATCCAGCTTGCTCCCTGTGGCCATCAGGCAGAACTGCTGCCCGCTTGAACAAGGAATAACCCTCCGAAGTGGCTCATTAAGCTCTAGGTGACTGACTGTGAGTGTGGCTTCACAGACATGAGAGGAAGGGAAGAATAACCTCTTGGAGGAGTTTTGGATGAGACGCACTGCAGATGAGCTCTTTTTCTCTGGAAATGTATTTTTTTTTCCCCCTATACTGACACTGTCAGGTTGCGGAGCTGGCACGTGCTGTGCTGTGCTCCATGTGAGACTGGAGACTTTGGGGAAACTTTCTTGGGCAGTTGTTGCCCTGAGCTCTGCAGGGTGAGGCCAGACGCTGGCCTTGGCAGGGGACGTTTTACATTGCTCAGCTTTGAACCTGGGTGGTTGGGAGCTGGTGGAAGGGAAAAGGCTCTGGGTGCCAGGTGGGGTTATCCCAGGCAGAGGGTTTAGCTTCCATGGAGATGGGTGATGCTGCTGGGGCAGGGCTGCCCGTTACAGTCTCCACGGGAGAAGGCAGGATGGGTGCAAGGTAGGAAAATGATGGTGCTGGGGGACGAATCTTTGGCTTGATCCATAGGGGAGCTGCTGTGCAAAGTGTCACCTGTGTGCATGTTTATTAAGGAGGGACACGGGGCTGTGCACGACAAACTCTCTGGCCTTTCCGTCCTCTCTCAGCTTTATCGTGCTAGTAAGGGAAGCAGGGCAGGATCTGCTTCTGGAGAGCAGCGCTGCTAGTGCCCAGCAGGCTGGGGGACAAGTGTTGTGTCCCTGCCAGGGGTGGAAGGTGCCTGCTTGCTCCCCGCAGCACCCATCGCCAGCCCCGCTGAGCCATCTGTCCCCTCTGCAGGTCACAATGCAGATGTCTCTCTCAGCGTGCAGTGCCGCGCCAAGGCCGGGCACAGCTCAGCGCTGCGCCAGTCCAGCTCTGAGGAGGACGGCAGCCTGCAGTCCCCGAGTTCCCAAAGGCCGGTGAGCACTGCAGCAAGCAAGAGGAAGCCGCATGGCCGTGCATCCCAATCCCGGGAACAGCATCGAAGGGATTCGACAAGCTGCCAGGTGAAGCGTGATCTGCGCTGGGTAATGCCTGGGTCCTTTCTGTTGCATCTGAGAAGCGAAGGGGCTGCTTAGAGTGGGGGCTGGTGTGTGGGTGTGTGGTGCAGAGCGCCAGCTGGGCATGCTTGGGGTGGGAACAAACCCCTGTGCTCTGGCAGAAATCTCGACTGGGCCTCAACAGTTTGTTGGCAAAGCGCAGTCCTGGCTAATGTGGCCGCAGGCAGTGGGCAAAGCTGCGGGACGCTGTGCCGGGGGCTTGCAAGCCACGGGATGTGTCCTCCAGGGTTGTCCCCTGGAGCTGCTGGCCTGCAGGGTTGGTTCGAGCCTCCCGCTAGTGGGAAACCCTGGCTGCAAGCCCAGCAGTTGGAACTGTTCAGGGGTTACCCAAGTGGTTTGGTTTACTTGTGGCGTTCAACATTGCAGGGCTCCTCCATTTCTCATCTCCACCCTCCCCTTCCCTGCGTCCCTGCGCAGCGATGGCTGAGCATCGGTGGCAGCACAGAGGGAGGGCTGGGCTGTCTGAGCTGCGTGCTGCCCGAGGACTTGCTGGTGGCCATCCTCTCCGAAAGGCTCCAGGTACGTGGGGTGGGGTGGGGTGGGGGCAGATGCTGCGTTCCTGCTCCGGAGAGACAGGCAGCGAGGCAGTTTGGAGAGGAGGTCTGTATCTGCTCTCGGAGGAGCCCCGAGCTGCACGCAGGGATCCTTGGGGGAAGCTGCAGATGCCCCAAGGTGGCAGAACGTGGGGAAAGATCAGAGCTTGTCTGGGCCGATGCGCTGGACACAACGATGGCTGGTGTCCTTTGACATCTGCTGACAGTGGACATTTACTGACTGGCTGAGAGCCCCGTGTGTGCCACAGCTGGCTAGAAAAGCTGTTCCTTTTCAACTTTATTCGCAGCTGAGTGACTGCTACCAGGGCGTGGTGTTTGATGGCCTGGAAACCCTCTTTGCGCACAACATGGCATCTGCTCTCCTCTGCCTGCTCAAAGCTGTTGGAAATCGGCCTCACATCCATGTCGTGAACCTGTTCCAGGATTATGTGTCCTTTAAAGCCAGGGAGACAGCTGCAAAAGAGCAGGAAGGTGAGACTTTTCATCTCCGCACCTCTCAAATCTTCCCTGTCAAGCACTCAGCCTTATCTGTGTGTATCTGGGTTACCAGCAGGGCTTGTAAGAAGTGCTCTTATTAATCCTTCCACCTTCTGCCTGGGTGTAGCCAGCGCTCAGCTCACAGTTGCTTAAAATGCAGCAGAGCAGAGCTGAGGCTGTGAAGACTTCCCTTGGTCTCTACTGTGAAAGCCTGGGCACAAGTGCCAGCTGTTGTGGCTCAGAACCGAAGCAGCAGCAGCAGCTGCCCGCCACGCTGGTGCGCAGGAGCCAGGCAAGGCGCGGGAACTCACCGTGAACTGTTGATAGTTCAGGGGCTGATCTGAATTTTGGAGCAGGGCTGTGAGCTCCCCAGCACCTCCTGGCAGGATGATCGGCTGGCTCGGGACACAGCTGTGAATCCTGGCAGCTCACCCCCAACAGCAAGCTCTGCTAATGGTTTCTCCTCTGGCCTTGGCTGAAGGACGGGAGCAGGAAGAAGCTGCCCGCAGGGAGAGAGAACGTCTCTGGGAGATGGACGAGGATGAGTATGATGCCCTCACTGCGGAGCAGAAAATTCAGCTTCATAACCAGATACGCCAAGTCCAGCGCGAGAGGAGGCAGAGGTCTGTGCGCCTGTAACTCCCCAGGAGGGTGCCCCTGCAGGGTTTTCCTGCTCCGGAGACCTCGGTTGAGCTCAGAGGGGTCACGGAGCGAAGGCCCGAAAGGGTCTGCTCCAGGCGGGCAGTTTCACCCCCAGGTTCCCAGCAGAGGAAGGCCCTTCCTCCCGGGAGAGAACATCTTCTCTCCAGCTGAGCGGGGAGCCCGCGGGTTTAGACGGTGGCTGCCGGCACCTGGGCTCTGGGCTTGCCTGGCCGCTGCTCCTTAGAAGTGTCTCTAAGTTAATTACGTTGATTCTCATCTTCACCCCCCTTCTTCCCCACACCAGAGGGGTTGTGGTGTGGCTTGGTGTGAGGCACAGCCGTGCTGGCTTGGTTTAGATCCCAGTCCTGCCGTAGGGGAAGTCCTTGCTGATCTCCCAGGTTTTTCCTTCCTGAGCGACACCGGCCATAGAAGCCGGTGGCTCTTGGGCTCACCCTCAGCTGCAGCAGCAGGTCAGCCTGGGAGAAGCTCTGATCCAGCAAAGCAGCCCAGGAGGGGAGGCCGCAGGGGTTGAGGAGGATGCACAGGCTAAGTCCGAAACTGGGAGGGGGACCCGCTTAAAGCGAGCGTGTGTTTCCGCACTTCGTTCAGCCCAGGCTGACCTTATGAAGCAAGGCTGAGGTTTGGCTGGCCCTGGAGGTCCCCTCCCACCTCTCCTCACTTGGGATATTCCCAGCCTCCCCAGGCTGAGGGAGGTCCACAGAGATGGCCTAACGGTTCTGCCTGGCCTCAGGGTCAGGGAATGAAGTGCAGGACCAGCTGGGATGGCGGCAAGCCCAGACTTCTGGTGGTGACTCTCGGGCGTGTTTTCTGTTTGGCTTGCTGAAGGGAGATGGAGCAGCTAGCTCGAGAGCTTGAGGAAAAGCGTCGGCAGGAGCTGGAACGCTTGAAGGAGGAAGAGCTGAAGAATTCTGAGCAGGGGAAGAGAAAGACTGGAAAAGACCAAGAGAATGCTTTGAGGAGGGAAAGCCGGCCTGGTGTCAAGCAGGTGCGTGGTTGTTTACAGAGATGACTGAAAGCCCTGGGGACCTTCCTACGGAGCTGCGCCGTGCCTCAGGGAGCCCCACGCAGTGCTGGGGACGAGCACCTGGCAGGAGCAACATGTGGGGCTGCGCTGGGAAACAACCACCGGGGTCTGATCGTGCTGCTGCTGCACCGGGGTGTCTTCCCATGGGTTTGCTGCTAGAGCTGCTCTACTAAGATCATGCTGCCTTTGAGTCCTGGCTTCATGTAACTCCACATATTGACTACTGAAGCCCTAGGTAGTTTTAGTCCAGCGTTTCTTCCCACTCTGCCTGTGACTTACACCTGTGAGCCATGATCTGTCTAGGATGTGGGGTCTTTTCCTACATGTCTGGCAGGAGATGCCCCCAGGCCTTAGGTATTCATTAGCAGGCAGACTTTGCAAAGAAGCAGGCAGACTTTGCAAAGAATCAGCCAGCCACAGGGATGCTCAGCGCACCAGAAATGAACCCAGAGGACTGCACGGGAGTAAGGAGGTGTCTTAAGTTCTCTGCTTGGTTTGGGAACCTGTTCTGTTCCTCAGCTGGTTTGCAGGACCCCTCATCAGTCTGACACTGAAGAGTTTGGTTTGTTGAGCTAAACTGGGTACCAGCTATGTTCTGAACTGGGATTTATAGGGTGCCTAGCACAGGTCTCGAGCGAGGTTTGGGGTGCTATTGTAAAGATCATTGCTGCCCTACAGCACCTGAGTCAGTGCTTTGAAATGCTCCCTGCTTTTTTTGCTCTTCCTGCCCAGGGCATGAACAGTCCCACCAGCAACACCAACACATCCAACAGCCAGAGGTCGGAGGTCACCAAGGGGGTGGTCAAGACACGATCTGTAAGGAAGCGCCTGGGCTCTGTTGCACGCTGCACAAAGGAAGATGAGCAAAAGCAGAGCAAGGTCACCCTGATGGATGCCCACCTGGCAGCGGCTGCACACCCCACAGACCTGGAAGAGGGGGAAACAAAAAATGAGGCCCAGAGTGACAGCGAGAACTTGGCCCTGAGGTTTAATATCTACGAGACGTCGCAGAGGGATGTTGCGCGTATTTTGGCATCCTGGGACAGGGTTCAGGGTATCCTGCTGTTCCCCCTGAACCACGAGGACGCACGGCACCCAGCAGAAGAGCAGCCCCAGCACTCATCCAGCCCCAGGAGCTGGAGGGACAGAGAGAAGGAGCATCAGGAGAGGCTGGAGAAAGAGCATCTGGCAAAACTGAAGGCTCTTGAGGATGCCAGAATACCTCAGCTGGAAGGGGAAGGTGCAAAAGGGTCAGCCAGAGGCCAGGGTGTCGGGGTGCCCTGCTTGGACATCCAGGTGCTGGGCTCAGAAGATATGACTAGGAAGATCCTGGAGAGCAGCGAGCTGCCAGCGGCAGAGCAGGTAGAGCCCTGTGAGGCTCGGAGGCTGAGCCTACCGTGCTCCTGGGCCCCGGTCCAGGCCACCGATGATGTTCCACAATGGCTCCGCAGCAGCCCCATGGCTGGGGGAGGTTCTCACCATCCCTCAGGTGGGTGGGAAGCAGGAGTGCTCTCTGTACAAGCATCCCGTCTGTTGAGAGAATTTCCCAGCCTGGAAATCATTGCAAATGGTCCCAGGGCAGGGCAGCTCAGGTTTCCTTCAGCTGAGTCACTCCGGGGAGAGGTTTCTCTCGAGGTCCCACTTGTAGGTCCTGGCACTGCTCTGGAGCCTGCCCACTCCACTGGGCATGAAGAAGCGCTGTGCCCCATATAAATAAAGCCCCACCACATTGCCGAAAGCTCCGTGCCTTTAAGGAGTGAGTGTGAGGATGAAGGTGACAGGGGTACAAACAGGGTTTTCTCTTACGCTTTAGGTCCTGGATAGCCTTGGACTGGGTCCCTCCGGGCTTCCCATTCCCCCTACTGCTTTCTACTCCGTGATCCACTACCCGGCAGAGCGGATGGCCCCTGCAGCAGGAGAAGCCCTCAAGCACTTTGTCTTTGTTGTGCCAGAAGGCGCCACTGCAGAAGAAGACAAGAATGCTGCCGTAAGTCTCGTGGATGCCCCCGTTGTGCCCGAAGTGAAGGTGCCAGGGCAGGGGGGTGGGTGGGGAAGGATCACTGTGATGTCTGTAAGATGAGAATAACGGTTTAAAAAAACCCCTCAAGCCCTCGCCTTGCCTTGAGGTCCTGGGCAAGGAGAGTGTTGTAGGCAAAACTAAACCTGGTGAGGAAGACCAAGTCCCTGGGCAGATGTGGTTGTTTATTTAGTGCTTCCCCTAATTGTTAACAAACCCACAGCTTGCTTTCCCGGAGGGGGATGTCTCGGGGCAGGTCTCACCTCTCTGTTTTCTCCCTCCCCTTGTGGCTCAGACCGCAGAGGAGCAGGTCGCCCCTGTGAGGAGCCAGTCGAGCGAGGAGAAAGCTGCGGGCAGCTGGGAGGCTGCGAGAGAGAAGCAGAGCTCCAGTCAGGGCAGGAGATGTCTCCAGGGGCTGGACAGGGAAGGACCCGTATCTTCTCCTGGGGCGCACCAAAGCGGCGAGGACACGGTCCCATCCCCGCCGAGACATGTCAGGTGAGCTGAGGGCTGAGGAGATCCTTCTGCTTCGCGGCCACCCTGTCAAGTGAGGTCTGTCATCCCCAGCTCCTCAGGGCCCCTCTGTTGGTGCCTCCGTGGGATGGCGAGTCCACAACCCTCCTCCTCGTCTTGTTTGCTCATTAGCCGTGTCTGAAGCCCTCTCTTTAACTGCCAGGCTGAGCAGCTGCCGGTGGATAGTGCCTGCCCGCGGCGAGGTGGAACTGAAGGTCCACTTCAGCTCCACGGTGCTGGGCCAGTTTGAGCAGACGCTGCGTTTTGAGATCCTGGGGACAAAGCGACTGTACCAGCTGCCCTGCAGGGGCACCTGCCTGTACCCCACCATCAGCCAAGACCCACGGTAAGGCTTGCCCCTGGGAGCCTCCCACGCTGCTCCCCCGTGGGCTCAGAGCCAGGGCTGCCCCTTGTACCCCGCTGACCTTCTGGCTCGGGCAGAGCGTGCTGCCTGAGCCGCCCAGCATCTTGTCCCATGCCTGGAGCTGGGCGTACTGGTACCGCGGCCACCAGTAAGGGTTACGGCTTTCTGACCAGGTTTTCTACTTGGAGCATCTCACAGCTCTTCATTCCCTGTTTTCTCTGCCCAGGCTGGTGTTTCCCCACCGAAGGAAGAGCAAGGGAGACGATGACATTGTCTTCAAGCAGTATGTCACGGAGACGGGTGTCTTCCACTTTGGACCGCTGCTGTGTGGGAAGTCAAGAGACTGGTACGTGCTCCCCGCCCTGAGCGAGCATCCTGATGTGCTGCCTGCACAGCATGGGACGTTGGGATGGCACCTCCAGGGCCTCGTGCTGTCACGGACACGTCTGGGGACGAGCCGTCCCAGAGGCACAATTCAGGGCAGGCCCAGGTGGAGACCTGCCTGGGAGATGCAGGGGGCTGAAGGGCCACAGATGTGTGAACTTGAGCAGATGATGGGCAAGTGAGTCCTGGAGGAGCAGGGGAGAGACGGAGCTGTTCTTCCTCCCTGGTGGGTGCCTTGGTGGCCAGAGCCATGTGCTGCTTCCAGCCTGAAGGTCACTTGGAGCAGCTTGTGTCCCCCCGCCGCATCTCAGCTTCGTCACCTACGAAATGAACTTTATGATGTTTTTTAAAAGTGCTTTGAGCTCTACAGGTGGACTGAACAAGCAATTACTCTGCTGATGGTTTTGTAAAACATTCATCCGTTTGTAATATTAGTAAGGCCTTATGATTCGACCTGCGGATATGGGGGCGTGGGGGATCTGCAGAGGAATGAAAATGGAAATTCTGTTTCCCCGTCCTCAATGCTGGACAAAGTCTGCCTGAAAAAGTTGCCATTGTAGCTGCTGGCGCATTTCTATTTTTAACATAGCTTTTTTTTTCAATAGTAGAAATTAAGTTGTCCTCTTCATGGGAGCTCTGGAGAGCTAGTGGTATTTTGACAACCCAAGCAAATGAAATCAAAACAGTTCAAAAACCAAAAGGGGATCTTTAGTCAGGCTGCTGCATGGCCTTGGGTTTCTGTTTGTGCTTTTTAACCCTTTAACTCCCAAATCTGCTCCATACCCGAGGGAAGGGACGTTTTTTTTAAATTCAGCATTCCTCTTGGGAATGAATCCTCTCTATTTCCTTCCCTCAGGCTTTGAGCTAACCTGTGAAATACAAGGCAATCTCGTGACTGTTTTGGAAGACAAAAGCTAAACTATTTTTAAAAGCTCTTTCCAAGAGCATTTCTTTCTACCCTGCAGGGAAGGAAACCCAACAAAGAAAGGGGGAGAACCCACGTGCCTGCAGTACCTCTGTTTTTCCAGGCATCTTTGAATTTCTAATTTGTAAAATGCTCTTTAAGTGGCCTGTGCATCATCACGTGTCTGGGCTGGAGGCACCAAGTACAGGGGTGGACATCAAAGTAACGCAAGGATGGAGACACATAGCATCCAGTGTGCCCCTGAAAATGATCCTTTTTCTTGGCCTGCTTGTTGGAACATGGTCTTGCAGTGCAGCCTCCCGCTGCCAGGACATGGCGCTTTCCTTGGTGTGGCGTGAAGGCGACGGTCTCCTCTGCAGCCTTCTCCCCTTTTGCGGACAGGTACAAGGCACTGGACTATCCCAGCAACTGTGAGACGATAACCATCCTCAACGTCACCCCCTTGGAAGTAGAGGCGCATTTCTCCTTTGAGCGCGATCTCAAGGCGGACACGTTCCTTGTAGAACCTCCCAGCATGAGGCTGAAACCGAACGAGAAGCAGGTAGGGGACAGCAGGTAGGGCAGGCACTGGTGTAAGTGCCCAGGAGCCATTCCTCCTGCTCACTGAGTGCTCTTCTGTATTTCTTGTTTCGGGGACGGGGCTAGAAGCTGAGCATTTGGGCGTACCCCACTTCAGCTGGTCTGGTGGAAGACAAGCTCGTCTGCCGCATTAAGGAGAACCCAGAGCCGGTGGTCTTCCCCCTGTGCTGCCAGGGGGTGAAGGTGGAGCTGAGGGTCAGCCCCAAGCGCGTGCATTTCAACAGGCTGCTTCTGCACAGGTCAGTCATCCCACGGCCCCTCTGCTGGGGACGGGTGCTGTCGGTGAGCTCACCTTCAGCCTCTCTGGCTGGCTGCACGGCCCTTCAGGCTGGATGTTGGGCTGGCGTCCCTCTTTCTGCCAGCAGTTCCCGGTCTCTTGCTCACCGTTCCTTGCTGGCTTGGTTCTCTCAGGACAGCCGCAAGCTCTGTAGCCCCCCAGCAACGTGGTGCAATGGGCATCTTGATTCATTTGTATCTCGTCTGCTGGTTCGGAGAGCAGTGCAGTTGCTCCTCCTTATGTCCCTTCTGTTGGATACACCGTTAGCACCCAGCCCTTCCCCAGGACCTCACCTCTGAGACTTGTGACACAGAGAAAACATTTAACTAATGTTATGGATACTATAAATACTGGATGTGTATAGATAAAGATATATATATAAACTAATGCATAGGGCTGCTCCAAGATGCATTCAGTTGCAAGGCCTATCCTGACCATCGAGCAGCTGGTGCAGGGTGTCTTTCTGCCTCTGCAGGGAGGACAGCAAGACCCTGGTCCTGCGAAACAGCACCCTGCTGCCTGTGGCCTGGCGGCTCTGTGGGCTGGAAAACCTGGGCGAGGACTTCTCCGTGTCACAACGTGAGGGCATCGTTGGTCCGCGCACGGAGTTTGACATGCATCTGTATTTCAAGCCCACAAAGGCTCTCAACATTGAGAAGACAATCCGACTGGAGGTGAGGGGGACTGTGCCCTCCCTGGCAGGGCAACAAGATCTTTGGGGTGGAGGCTGTGCTTGAAGGGTTCCCTGCAAAGAGGGGGACAAAGGATGAGCCTTCCCGAGGTTCCTTTCTACCCGCATCGCCGGGGGGGCAGGCCCTTAGCGGCAAGGAACTTGCTCTTATAGCTGAGCTTCAGGGGGCATGTGTGCTGCCAGGCCAGGAAGAGCTGCACCTGAGGGACACAAGGCTGCTGTGACCCCAACTTCTGCTGCCTCAGCCTGGGTTCACCAGAGCACATGGTGCATCCCTGAGCATCTGCGTCAGCCCAGACAACCAGGCGCTGTGTCCTGAGCCCGCGTTACAGCCACCTTGCCGCTGTGCGTGGTTGAATGCTGTTGTTTGGTTGTCCAGACCTCGGCGTGCTCCCTGCGCCCATGCTGGAGCTTGTCCGGGGCTCTTAACGGAGAGCAACAAGCTGTCACCCTGGGCTTTTGTTCCCCGTGGTTTGGGGGCTGCACTTCAGTGAGGATGCTGGGTGATTGAAGGGGAGAGGGTTGACGGTCAATGCCACCTGCTCTGGGACACCTCACAATTCTTGAGATTGTTTTTCCATCGCTGTGTCTCCCCGGGTGCTTCCGTGGCAGCACTCCCTGCTGAAGGAGTGCCGAGCTGGGCTGGTAGGGCTTCTTACTGCAGCAGCATCTCGCTGGGTCAGCCTGTGAGATGAGCAGGTTGGGAGAGTTTGGGAATCCACAAGTGCTTGTCAAGCAGGGGAGGCCATGGTGGAAGCAGCCAGCAGAGACAAGGACTCGTATGTTGTCTACCAAAAGAATTTAAGAGAACGGTCTAAGCACTGTTCGTTTCTCGCTGCCTCAGGTTTCAGATGCAGAAAACATCCTGGGGATTGTCCAGACCGAAAATATCCTCGTTTCTGCAGAGGGCTATGATGTTGCTCCAATCATCAACATTCCTAAAGGTCAGTGGACGCCCCAAAACAAAGCAGTCTGGGTGCGTTGCCTTGCCTTGGCAGGTGAGCAACCAAAGCGCTTGGGATGGGGTAGCATGCAAGCGTGGCCCGGTCACATAAAGCGCGTATCCTGCAAGTTGAGTGGAGTGAAGGGCTGTCAGGGCACAGCCAGCCTCGAGTCTCTCGCCCCTGAGCTTTGCAGTGTGCAGGTTGGTCTGGGGGCTTAGAAACCACAGCGATGTGAGCGAGCAATTGGCAGCTCCTGAGGGCTCAGCAGGGCACATAAAGTTGTTGGATCAGTGCTTGGAAGCAAGAAGACAGAAACCCAGCTCCTCACCTGCTAAACCCTGCAGATATTCTCCGAGTAAGAAGAGCAAGGGCAGCAAAGTAGCTAAAGAAAATTTCCAAGAACGGAAACTTCCTGAGAAGGGTTTTGGGCTGCCTGAGAACTCCAAGTGTCATAGAACAGTTTGGGTTGGAAAGGACCTCAAAGATTGTCTTGTCCCAACCCCCCTGCCATGGGCAGGAACACCTTCCACTAGCCCAGGTTGCCCCAAGCCCCGTCCAACCTGGCCTTGAGTGGGGCAGCCACAGCTGCTCCGGGCAGCCTCTGCCAGTGCCTCGCCACCCTCACAGTGAAGAATTTCTTCCCAACAGCTCATGTAAATCTCCCCTCCTCCAGTTCAAAGCCATTGCCCCCTGTCCTGTCACTACAGCCCCCCAGGAAACACCTGTGCCCACCTTTCTTATAAGCCCCATTTCAGTATTGAGAGGCCAATTGAAATTGGCCTGGAAGTGTTGAAATATCTGTCTTGTCACTTGGTGTGGTCTGTAGCAGCTCACAAATACTCCCCGTTTCTTGCCTGGCTCTGCGGGTTTTCTGCAGGTGCAGGTGGCACCGTGGATTTTGGAGTCCTGAAAGTCCTGGATGATGCGAAGCAAGTGCTGACTCTGAGGAACAAGGGGAAGTACGAGATTGCGTACAGGTGGGTCCAGCTGCCTGGTCTGTGAACGCGTGGTGCCACCATCTGCCCAGGCCTGCCTTCTCCTCCTGCCCATGGCTAGAACCGCTTCCCGTGCTGGCTGCCTCGTGGTCTGGTTAAATAAAAAGCCCGGGCTCCCTAATCTCAAAGACTTTAAGGGAGAATGCAGCCCCACACCAGAAGTCCTTCACAGCTGAGCAGGAACCAGAAGGAGAGGCCCTGAAATTGAAGCCACTCACTGCTGAGATCCATTGCCTTCCTCTGAGGGGCAGCTCCTTTCTCTTTATGACTCTTTAAAGGAGGGGATGAGAAAATTGGCTGTCGAGGTTAGTTTGCAACACTCATGATGGTCTGCACTCTCTCAAGATCTGAGATTCCCCAAGCAGAGCTGGACTCTTTCCCTTTTAATTTTTTTATGGTCTTATGTCAAGTCCTGGCTGTGCTGGTGGCACTTGTACTTTTAACTGCAGAGGTCTTTGTTCCTTCCCTTTCTCCCCAGTTTCCAGCTGAAAGCTGCAGGCACCACCATACCAGACCTGGCAAGCCACTTCACTATCCAGCCGCAGAAGGGCCTGCTGGCTGCCTCCGGGCGCCCTGTGCAGGTCCAGGTGTTCTTCCACCCCAAGACGGAAGTGAATATCGAGGACAAACCCGTCCTGCACTACCAGGTGAGCTGCCCCAGCCAGGCAGCGGTGGCACAGCACGTCTTGGGAGCGTGAGCAGGACAGGTGCCTTCTGGAAGGAGGGCTTTAGCTGGGTAATTCTCGTAGGTGACAGCAATGTCTCAGAAAACATTTGTGATGCTTCCTAAGCGGAGCTGAAAGTCTGGCTCCGGAGGAGGCGTTGAAACAGGGAGGATGAGCTGATGGGGACCTGGGATGGGATCAGGGAACAGAGTCAGAGGCTGGCCTCTTTGCTGGTTTTACCAAGCCCTCCTCTGGCTGCAGGTGATGGAGCCCAGCATCTGCGGAGGAGGCGAGACCGTCGCCGTCATCCCAGTGAGGGTGTCGGCGAAAGCTGTGTTCAGCAAGTACAGCATTCACCCCGCCTCGCTCATCAACTTCGGTGCCATGGTGAAGGGCAGCAGGAAAACCTGCACCTTCATGCTGGAGAACAAAGGCAGCCTTGACTTTAAATTCCTCATCTACCGAGCAGACCAGGACGCATCCCGATTGCAAGAGAAAAGGTGAGAGAAGACCTGCATCACCTGTCCTGCCTGAGGAGGCACGACAGCGTGGCTGGTGTGTGACAGGCAGCCCAGACACCTGGGTTATTGTCCAGTTCACGTCACCTGCTTGTGAACAGGGAGTGGAAAAGTGCCTCAGTGTCCCTGTGTGTCGGGCAAAGCTGGTGATACAGCTGAGCTGTCTGTAAGCTGCAGGAGGTGCCGCCGGGGCTGTGAGGGGCAGGGAGGCTTTCCTCTGTGGGGAGGGGAAGGTCAGCTTTGGCTTCAGAGGAAGGCAGGGTGGGGGCTCAGCATGATGGATGTTTCTGCTTTCTCCTCTTAGTGGATGTCAAATGAAATCTGCCCACTCTGGCAAGAGTGAGAACTTACACCAAAGGACTTCCTTAGCCAAGAAAAGCAAGCGCTCGCTGCAGAAGGTTGCCAGCCCCTCCATGCAGGTGGGTGGCTCCCGCTCCCCAAGACACACTGCTGCGGGTGCTGGGGGAGGACGCTGATGGGGGCTCCGTGTCACACAGTGGGGTGGGACATGGTCTGCACGATGGAGGTCCGTCATCTCCCAGCCACAAGCAGAGGCAGGAGCTGCTCAGTTGCACTGACAGTCCCGTGCTCTGGCTCAGACTTGGAGTTGTGGGGTCAAGAGAGAGGAGCAGGTCCCGTGTTTTGGTGGCTGCTAGCCAAAATAGGACTGTGAATACCACAGATGTGGGCACGTTCCTGTTTGAAGTCCCACTCCATAGATACCAGATGACCTTGTGTTTTCGTCTTCCCAGTCCCCTCCCTTCCCTCCCGTCACTTCTCACAGTTATTTCTGCTCTCCTGTTTTACCCCTGAGGCTGGAGGATCCCAGCTAGCACCTTCACCTTTTACACCCAAACTCCGTCCTCTGTGCCAGCCAGGATAGGCCTGCAGCTCCTCCTGGCTTGTCCCTCTCGTCCTGGGGCTGCCTCTGGGCCGTGGAGTCATCCCTCCCTGCCCTGGGACTGGGGGCTCGGCCTGGCTGGAGGTTGAGGAGTGGCGTACTCCTTGCTGGGGATGCTCAAGGCTGGGCTGCTGGACGTCAGCCTCTCCTGGGACTCTTTCTGCAGGCTCGCCTCACTCTAGGCATGTTCACGGTGTACCCTGGCTTTGGTTCCATCCCTCCTGGGGGCCAGCAGATGATCACGGTGGATTGCTCTGCGGAATCACTGGGGACGTGCGAGGAGCACCTGCGCATCGATATCAGTGACAGAGACCCCCAGGACAATCCCCTCGGCATCCCCTATACCCTGCTGGCTGAGTCCTGCCTCCCAGGTACGCCCCGTCCGCAGGTTCCCACAGCCAGACCTGCTGCTGGTCAGCACCTGAACTTCTTGCTTGGTTAGAGAGGCACCCTGACCTTGAAGCTAAACCCTAAAATCCTCAGAGGTTCCAGTTCTTTTCAAGTCAGCCAGCGGGGAGAGGCTGGGAGGGATGCATGGAAGGATAAAAGGAAAGCAATACTCCTTGACTGGGACTGAGCTCCATCCTCGCAGCCGACTCCCCGCCCAAGGCTGGGTTTTGCAGTGACCTGGGCAGAAAGGGTTTATCAAGCCTTCCGAGAGGCCAGCAGGGTCCCGAAAAATTCATCAGGAATGCAGCATTCAGCCCTCCCTCTGCTCTGCTCCGCAGCATTTGTGGTTGATGACATCGAGTCCATCTTTGAGGAGCATCGAATCTGCAGCAACGTCAACCTCTGCCAGACCCCGCAGACGGTGCGAGACAAGGGTGTGTATGTCAGAGATGAGAACAAGTTTATCTTCACCGACGTTCGGGTTGGGCACCGGGCCACAGCTCGCTTCGAGATCCACAATGTCAACAAAGTCCCCTGCAATGTGGTCCTTTCCATCAAACCCATCGCCGGTGAGGTAAGAACAAGAGGCCAAGGTGACCGTTGCTCTTTACAGGCTGCGCTGCCTTGTTCTCCAGACTCGTTGCTTCCTCTTGCCCGCCCTAGTCCAGCTCCGTGCAGGTCAGGCTACAGGGGGGAGCAGCAGTGCCAGGGTGGCAGTTCTGAATTTGGCACGTCTCGAGCAAGGCTTTGGCTCACCGCTCTGGCTGGGTCTTTGGTGGGAGACCCAAACCCTTCTGCACATCTCTTGGAAGCCCGCTCAGAGGGGGCCTTTACTGGCCTGACGTGCCTGGGCTCAAAGCAGACCATTCCCTCAGGCTCCCTGGCCTTTTCCTTCTCTTTAAAGGCCAGTTCGAGGTTAGTTGCGGGGTTTCCGTGCAGTGCCCCCCTCCCTTGTGTGCTGGGGTGGCTGCCCAGTGCTCAAAGCCAGCTTTTGCGCTCCTGGGCTCCCTGTGCAAGGTCAGCACCGCTTTGGAGTCACCCCTGCGATGGAAGGAGCCTGCCCAGGGCAAGCAGGAAGGGAGACACGCTGTCTGGGGCTGTTCCCGGTGACGCATATAAGAATAAGACTGCGTACGAAACACTGAAGGATGTTTCCTCCTAACACGGCTCTGTGGGTTCCCCCAAGTTTCACAGCCCCATCAGTGACATTTTCAAGGTGGATCCCGTTCGGATGTGCGTGCCCAGCTGCTCCCACGCCTTTGCTACGGTGACCTTCACTCCACAGATGATGCAGAGCTACCAGTGCACTTTTGAGGCTTCCCTCGATGTCCTGGCGAGGTAACTCCCCCTGTGAAATCTGGGCGAGGGGACCTGCCTGATGGCTGCCCCTCCTCTGGGAGGACCCCGACCTCTTGTTAACCCTGATGCTCTCGGTAGCCTTAGGCAGAGTGCTTAGCATTAGAGAATAGAGGAGGCGGTAACTACTAGACAGAGTAGAAAGAGAAGGGGTTATAGCTTAGCCTCTGCGAGTGACTGTGAAGACAGTGCAGCATTTGGTAGCCAGCTGGGAGTTAGTGAATCAGCAAGAAATGGAGATGTGCAACAGCTGAGCTGGGGCTTTCCAAGGACAAAGGTTTAGATGAAGCCGTTTCTGTGCCAGCCAGCCAGCGTGCATTATTTCCTCCTTGTTTCTGTTAAAATAAGATGATTGTATGTGATTACCTGGGGTATGTTAAGCTATTCTCTGTCAAAGGAGCGACTGGAGCCCTTCTAAAAGAGGAGCCCAGTTCCCCTGTCCTGGGACGTGTGTACCAGGGCTCTGACCGGCTCTTCCCCAGCCGTTTAGTGGCTGAGTCAGGACAAGTCAGCTTTCTGCTCTAGTACGCAATTCCTTTTTTAGCGTCCCTGGAAATAATCATTACTGATGGTGCCATTTATTTTTCCCTTCTTGCTTTTATACTATTTCCATGCTGCGCTCGTGCTTTTTGCATGTGTCTCATATCATCGCAGCCAGTGAATTTGCCATGTCTCACCTGTCGCCTCATTATTTACCTGCTGTGCTGCATGATTCGATTCAGTGACATGTTCTTTAACTGCTACTCTGGAAGGCTCTGGCTCTTCAGAGCTCTTGTGAATGGCCCTGATTGGATTGGGAGGAGGGGGGTGGAGGAGACCTGTGTCGTAGGGTACAGGAGCACCAGCCAGGGAAAATGCAGTGGGTGGCCCCTCTTTGTTGCTTGCCAGGTGGGAAATTGGTTAGTGCCGGCCGTCATGATCTCTCCTCTGCCTTTCCTGCAGCCCTGCAGCAATTAAAGCGCAAAGCCTGACCTTCTGTGTCAGTGGAGATGGGACTCTGCCTCGGGTGACAGTCCTGCGCCCGGTACTTCACAGTAAGAGAGGGAACCCTCTGCTGGTCTTTAAGAAGCTGTTGCTGGGTGATTCACAAAAGCTCCCTCTGGTCCTTCATAATGGTGGCACCCTACCTGTCCAGGTGAGGACCTGCTCAGGGAACGCTCTGGTCTGGGAACAAGTGCTTGTCTCGTGGAGAAAAGGTCCCAGAAAGCATGGCAGACCTGGAAACAGCTCTCAGAAATTCTTTTTAAGCAAATGACTGACTTGTAATTTCCAGGAAGAGAGTTCCTCTTGGAAATGCGATTTTTCTGACTAGCCTATCCTTTTCAGTTAAATACAACGCAAGAAAGTTGGTGGGGTGTTTTCCCCCCATCTCTCTTCTCACGCTTTGATTCTCGGGTGGGCACGTGTGATGTCCTAGTTGCATTAGATTGTATTTGATCCCATTTTACTACACTTTAATGAAAAATTCTGTTCATTACTTTTGTATCCCAGCGCCTCTGAACGCTTCTTTTTTCTGTCTAGTTTTACTTGAACTTTGTAAGTTTAGCTAAGAGCTGTGTTTGAAGCGGGGAAGCATGCTGGATGCCCCGTGCTGGACCAGCACCAGTACGGTGCCAACCCACGTGTCACCCTGTACCCACAGCAGTGTGGTTGTGCTCTGTGTTCCTTTTTCTCAGTTGACGATAGACCTGTTGGATGAAGCGGGAGTTTTCTTCTTGAAAGCCAGGCCCACCACACAATGCGTCTACCAAGCTGGGGGCGTGAAGGAGGACTCTCCTGCAGGAGGTAAATCCAGTAAGCGTGAAGCGCGGTCATCCACACAGGGGAGAAATGTGTGCCCTGCTCTTGGCTTGGCCAAGCAGCCACCAAATGTTAGATGTTGTTTCTTCGCTGGGGCTCTCCGTACCCCCAGCTTTTCATGTGGACTCTGCGCACGGCTTCCTCCTAGAAAGTGGTTGGAAGTTTTTTCTGTTCCTCTGGACATGGTGGGTTGAGTTGCGGGGGGCTGTCACCACTTCAGCGGACCATCTGAGGTCTTTGCTGCGTGTGGGAGTAGCAGCCTGAATGGAGGCAGCCCCTGAGCCCACAGCCAGCCAACAGAAGCCAAACCCATTCTTTGGCTCAGCTTTACGTGTGGCAGGAGCTGACTGACTGCAGTTTGAGTGAGCGCTGGGTGTTAACCTGTGTTTAAGACACTTCAGCAGTGATACGCGTGGTGCTGTCGTAGCCTTGTGAGCATAGGAGGAGGGTCTGGCACCATTGGTGGGAGAACCTGTGCTTAGAGGTAGCTGGGTTTCAACCCCTTACGCCCCACAGAAATATTTCAGTGGTACAGCTGTATCACTTGTCGCTGATTTCATTGCTGTGCAGAGAGGAAGCCTCACACCGCTCTCCTGGTCCTGCTCCGTGGGGAATTAGCAGAGTTTGACGTGCTTTTCAAACCCACCCTGGCCCAACGTGTGGAAGGCAGGATCCACTTGTCGGTGGTGAACAACCCGTATGAGGAGACCGACATTCAGCTGGTGGGCGAAGGCTACGAGGATGACTTCACGCTAGATAACATCCACGGACTGGTGGCAGACAGTGAGGAGGAGGAGAATGCTGAGGGCAATCTAGAGGAAGACGTAATTGAGGGTAAGAGAGGAAAGGCTGCCCAGGTGGATCAAGGAACAGGAAAACAGACGTTTCTGCTCACCCTGTGCCGCGCACCTGCGGTCCAGCTTTAGCAGCCAGATCCTGCTGCCTTTTGTAGCCTGCAGAGGCTTAAGAGGCAGCTTGAGAGCAGAAGAGAAGATCGTCTGTCAAGGGAGAAGCTTGCAGGCTAGCAGGGAAGGGTCAGAGATACCCGCGTTCAGCTGAGTATCTCCAAAAGGAGGGCTGCCAGCCCATGGTATGCTATGGAGATGAAGCCCGTGTCTAATGATTTGTGCCCTCGATATACGCAGCCTGTGCTGTCACCCCCTGGCCTGGCGGTCTGGGAGCGTGCTGGCTCTGTGCAGAGGGGCAGTGCATGCTGTGCTGCGTGGCTCTGCACAGCCACAGCCACGGGTTTAGGGATGTGGCAGGGCGCTTCCATGGGAGCGGTAGGATGGGGAACTGCGTCTCCCCAGGGAGGAAGGCTTGGAGCAAGGAAGAGTTGGCCACGCCTGTCTCTGTGGATGTGAGGGGGGTGGATGGACCTCAGGCACACTGAGACCTCCTGCTCTCCTTCCTAGCAGCTGCCAGAGTGAATCACATCCCGTTCGGGGACTGTCACATCGGGAAACCCTACAGCGTGACCTTCACCATCACCAACCGCAGCAGGACGGAGGCGATGCGGTTTGAGTGGCTGGCAGACACCCCATTTCACTTCTCCCCCAAGGTGAGTTTGGATGGCTCTGCCTTTTCCCATTGCTCCAGCCCTGCCCGGCGGGTTCCCAGGAGCTGGCAGGGAGTCACCACGTACCGGTGAGAGCCTGTTTCAGTGCCACAAAGGAGCTGCAATCCCTGGCTTAGCTGGCGCGGGGCTGTCAACCCCACAGAAAAGGCTCAGTGTTGCGGGAGGTGGCATCTTTTGTATTTTCCTCTGTCAAACCCCAGATGAATACACGGTAAGAGGCAGATTCCTGGCACAGCTGCTCACCACATCGATCGATCTCTTTGCTGTCAGTCCTGCCCTTGCTAGTGATTCCAGTTAGGTCTTGGCTCTCTGGTTCTCCCTAGGTGGGACACCTCCATGCTGGCTGTGCTAAGGCCATCACAGTGACCTTGAAATCGGATGTCGCGGTCACCTTCAAAATGCACCCTGTGAAGTGCAAGGTGGCTAGGATCACCTTCCCGCTGCCGCCGGAGCAGATTAAAGACTGGGATGACTGCCTGCGCACCATCAAGTGGGTGGATACCACCATGAGGGGCCCAGGAGCCACGTGGCCTGTGAAGAAGAAGGTAAGAAACGCAAACAGGAAAAGCTAACGGAGCTGCTACAAAAAAACCCTGGCAGGCCACCATCTCTGCTGGCTGAGCAGCTCCTGCATCCTCCTGACGTTTAATCCACCCGTGAGGTTCACCCGCAGTGCGTTTTGGGGGAGAGGCAGATGCAGTGACCTGTGACACCAACACAAAATGGGGAGGTCTTTTGACAAGACACGTTTAGCCACATGCAAACTACCGGTCTCTGCCAAAAGCTGAAGTGTTGCAACCTGTGTTGAACGGGAGGGCACATTTTACGATTTTATCACGTTTTGTGGTGTTAAAATTTCTTCGTCGAATTCAGTGCCTTTTCACCAACAAGGAGTTTAAGGCGCTGCACTCTGACTCTTGTTTTGGAGTGGAGAGCCACACTAGTGCTCTTGTGTGTGCACTGGCCAGCCCACCAGCACATGGTGGGTGAGCTGTCAGCTCTGCCTACACCGATAGCAGAGATTTTGGTGGTGGTGCCCATGTTGTGTGGGATATCTCATTGTGGAGCAGCCCAGGTGCTGCGTGGCAGTCGTGCAGCAGTCTGGAGAAGCATCGCTCCAGAAAGTGCCACACACACGTACCTGGCACGTGTTCCTCCCTAGTTTCTGAGCCTTTTTAAGAGCTGTAAACCCCTTCTTCTTCCCCATCAGCAGCAGCAGTCGGAGGCTTTCCTAGTGAGTTCGTCCCCATTCCAAAACGCCCGTCCCCAGCCCTCACCAGCGTGGCTGTTGCCCCACACATGGTGTCTGGAAAGCACCTCCCGCTAAGACAAGAGGGAAAAGGTGCTTTCTGGTTTTGTTCAGTCTTGGGGTTCTCCATCCACAGAACTCCCACAGGGGAACTTAATCCTAATTTAGAGGCCTGCTGGATCTGTAGCGGGCCATGAAAAAGGTCTGACACTCTACAGGGTTGAAACACAGGGACAGGTACCTATGACCCAGTCATTGTCCCCATGGGCGTATTCTCAGTCATGGTGGTGATTATGGTGTTCAGTCGGTAGAAACAAACACTGTAATGGAAGGGTTAAATTTTGTCACCTTCCCGGGGAAATAAATGGGAATGGTCCTTTCTAGCCCCTGTACGTGGCTGATCTTGGAGGCCAAAAGCCTCCTCTTGCTCAGCCGGGCTTTCTAGGCTCTGCTCAGTGATTCTTCCCTTTCCTGTTTGGAGGTGATCGAGACAGACCCAGAACCAGCTCACGCTGTCCTGGAGGAGAGCAGCCGTGAGGTGGAGCTTTGCCTCAGTGCTGTTGTCGACTACGCTGAGCTCAAGCTGGATACGGACACGATTCAGTGCAAGGAGACCTTGCCCTTCCAGATGAGGACATTCCCGTGAGAGCCAGAGGCCAGGCAGGGACCCGTGCGTGGGAGCTGCCTTTGCCCAGGGCTGACCTGGTGCCTGCTTCGCCGGAGCTGTGCCGTGCTCTCTGGTGGCCTCTGCTTCTCCTTCTACTCGTGGTCTGGTGAAAATAAAGGCAATAAAGTGCCAATAAAGGCAAAAAATAAAACACTGACCTGTTTATTGTTTGGCCACTTAATAAACCTCTTCTAATTTCTAACTGGGTGATTAGGCCTGGCGGGGGGTGGGGGCAGGGGTGTGTGTGCTGCTGCCTGCTGGTTCTGAGATTTCAGCTTCCACACATCCTGGGCACCTGGAGATGCCTCACATGTGGGCTCGAGTCCCTTCTAGGGCTTTGTGTTCAGTCTCACCTGCTGTTCTTCTCTTTAAACAAATCATGTATTGTTTCATCCTGTCCAAGTCCTGGCAGGGTGCTGGGGCCTGCGTATCTGCACGTAAAGCCAAGCAGGAGATGGTGGCCACCGTCCTGCCAAGGCGTGCCAGGAAAGGTTCAATTCTGCCATGCCTTTCTGCTGACAACAACCATGGATTTGCTTCCATTGCGTGTTGCCTGTCCTCATCTGCTCGAGGACAGGTTTGCAGTCAAAATAATGTCAAACTGAGATGTAAAGACCAGAATAAGACCCTTGGATTAAGTCTCCTGGGCACCATGCCTGCCCTTTCCTCTTTAACCTCCAAACTTTGAAACACTTTGTCTCCGGGTAGCCCAGGGCAGTGCTCTAGACGTGGCAGAGTTGCCTGGGGACAAAGATACTCCTGAGCATCAAGGAAGGGGTACCAGAAGCTCACCATACAGTGTTACTTTTCTACTTGCTTTGTATTTATTGGTCATTGTCTTTTCACTCCTCCTTCTTGCTTTTCAGTTCCATGCTGTCCAACACGGGGAATGTGGCCCTGGAATACAACTGGATGGCGGCTGTGGAGGACGAAAGGGCATTGAGCCACACTGGGGAGCTGTTTCCACCCAGTCTGGATGGTAAGGTGCTGCAGCGAATGAAGAGACGGGACACAGCTTGATGCAAGCAAGTTGTCCATTTATTAGCGATTTTCTTACAATTACATATGTTTCTACCTTCTACATATTACACACTGATTGGTTAAATCTTAAGCGTAAAAAACACTGATTGGTTGACATTTAAGGCACACCGTTAGAACAATAGGAACTTATTAGTTTATCTTGACATAGCAATAATTTCTATTCCAAAGTTAGGGAGTTTCTTTCTAGGCGGCTTTCTTGATTAACAAAGTTACATATCGACGCCATCCGTTCCCTTATCTGGCTACTTGTTTCTCTGTCCGCCTGGCTGCCTCCTCAGCTGTAACGGCTCAGGGGTCTGCAGTTGGCTTGTTCCTTTGTTCCCAGGGCTTGTGCCCTACAAGTTCTAACAAGTCTCTATTCATCAGGCTATCAGTACTTGGACTCTTGTCCTTGAGGCCTTGTCCTACATCTCCCCCTTCCTGTTGCACAAAAAGAACCCCTGAAATCAAATGAGTTATTAATTTTTGTAAGCATTGTAAAAGACAAGGTATAAGTAATAAAACAAACAAAAAAGCAACTAAAGCATATATAATCATCTTCACTAAACTTCTTAACCATCCTGAAATGCCCCAACCACTGAACAGTTTATCTAACCAATCCCAAGTATCACGTTGTTGAAGATGAGAAACTCCATCCCTCAATCTTTGGATGCTAGCATGAATTGATTCCGAATGATCTGAAAGGTTCATGCAACACATCCCTTCAAATTCTTCACAACCATGACCTTGTGCCAGAAGCAAAAAATCTATTGCAGCTCTATTTTGTAATGTCGCGTGGCGAACACTATCAACATCTAATAAAAGACCAGACAGGGCACTGCTTGTGGCATTAGTTTGTTTGGCAAGCCAACAGCCAAGCTTATCTAATGTTGCCAGAGCCTTTCCTGCAGCAGCTCCAGGCAACAGAAGAGATGCAATAAAGCGTTGGCCAAAGGACCAAAATTGTACGTTATCATCACAATCGGAGGCAAATGCATGAACGCCACGCTTTGTCCTTCGAGAGTAGCAATGTTGTAAAATCATAGATGTGTTAGGAGTCAGGACGGAAAGTCGCCCTAAGCTACACAGACCTCCTTTTATATGAGAAGGAATGACAGACCATGCTCTATCACCACAAATAAAAAATACTCCAGCAGGTAGTGAGAGCGGAGCATTGCTAGATTTAGACAAGTTGTTAGCAGTGTAATTACACCAGATACTTGCATTTCTAAAAACAGGATGAGTAGGGGAAACGTCCCATGCCCTAGATTGATCCTTTCCCATGTAGTTAAATTTTATGCAAAAATCCATTTTTACAGACCCAAGGAGTTCAATTTCTTGTGGTTCCAAAGTGGCCAGTGGGAGATGGGGTATCCATACATCCCAATTGTCTGTCACATTTTTTGATACGTTTTTGGGTGGAAAAAGACTTTGAAGGTCCCTAGGTATAGGCCATTCATCTAATGGCAAGCCCACAAGACATGTGGAAAAAGGCTGATCCGGAGTGGCCATAGCAAGACACAGAGTATCCTGTCCAGTCAAGTTCGCCAACGTGACCCAAACATTTACCTTTGGTAGAAAAGGGGGATAAGAGCCACCTTCAATAGGCCAAGGTCCAGGTATGAACATCATTATCCATATTACTGACAACACTTGTTTCTCTTTTTCTTTTTCCATCGTCGTTTTACAACCAGCCATTCTTCTGGTCGTACTGTCCATGACCGAGGCACTGCAATTGATTGTCCACACTCTAATCCTACAGTAATGTTCTTGTTAATAATATAAATTCTGCTTGCTAACACAATATATTGAAACAACAACCGTGCAATAGCCCGTACTTCTAGGCTTTCAATCAATGATAAAAAATTTGCAAAAACTAAGTTTGGCAAAATCTCAGAACCTAACCCTATAACTCCCTCTAATTCCAAAAGAGGTTTTCCCATAAAACGTTCAGCCCACTGTATATGATTAAACCTTAATATTTGATTATTACACTCAGAACACATCCAATGACCCCATCTGTCCCTTAGTCTTACAACTCACCAGCGATCGTGATCACAGAGTTCACGATGAATCTTGATCCACGGTCGACAAGATGGTCCATGTTCATAGCAACATAACTGTAGAAATCGAGATGCTGTCCAATCTGGTTCATGACAGTGTCGTTGAAAGTCGATGTAACGGAAGATAATATCTGCTAGCGGTGCCGTCAGTGCGTTGGGGATCTGGTCTGGTCCAAACGTATTACCTTTGTTAAGTGGTTTAATCCAGGGCAATATTGTCCATTCCAAGCGCTGTAAAAAGTGAAATCTAGATGCTATATCCTGAATTTGGTTACCTGACATTAATGCAAAACAGAAATCCTCACACAGTTTTTATTTCATTCTGTAGGGTCGGTGTCGGTATCAGTTGTCTGCGGTAAAGGTTCACGGAAAGGTCGTACATTCTTTGCTGGGATCCATCTGGGTCCTTTTTCTGTGGAGACACAAGCATAACCTTTTCCCCATGTAACAAGAGGATATGGTCCCATAATTTTACCTTTTTCTGGATCTCGAACCAATACTGGGGCTTTAACCCGTGCCTTGAAGAAGGTATTTGCAGTAAAATGTCGAACTGTCGGTGGGTTGTTATCTATTAAAGAACAATTTAAAAAATTGAAAACATACAATGCTTTCTGTAACCGTTCCTCTGGAATAGCCATTACCATTCCCCCTTTTTGTTGTTGTAATAGATGTTTTAGCGACTGATGAGACCGTTCAATGAGAGATTGACCGGTGGGGGAATGAGGAATGCCAGTAATATGAGTTATACCCCACAGGGCAAAAAAGGTTTTTATAGTTGTTGAAACATAAGCTGGACCATTATCTGTCTTTATCTTTAAGGGAATACCCAAAGTAGCAAAAGCACGCATTAAATGTCTACGAACATCTCGTGCCTTTTCTCCTGTGTGACAAGAGGCAAACAAGGCACCTGAAAATGTATCAATGGAAGAGTGGATATATTTAAGGTTACCAAATTCAGAATAATGTGTGACATCTGTTTGCCATAATTGTAGGCTTTGTAATCCTCTAGGGTTAACTCCTGCAGCAATTGATGGGAAAGAATGTTTTTGACAATCAGGACAGACAGCAATAATATTTGGCGCTTGTTGAGAAGGAAGGTCAAGCTGTCGTTTAAGAGCTCCAGCATTTTGATGGAAAAAAGAGTGACTTAGTTTAGCTTGTGCAATGTGGTCTGGCAATACTTGAACTGGTAACGTCAATAGATCAGCTCGTCGATTGCCTTCTGCAAGAAAACCAGGTAGTGAGCTGTGAGACCTAATATGCATAACAAAATAAGGTGCAGATCAAGAGTCCAAAAGGAAAATAAGTTCCTGTAACAGGGTAAAAAGTTGTGAATGTGAAACATTCCGCAGCACAGAAGCTTCGGCTCGTTTAACAACAACTGCAACATAAGTGGAATCAGTAACAAGGTTGAGTGGTACGTTCCATTTTCGGAAAACACGAACAACTGCATTCAGTTCTACTATTTGAGGTGAACCGGAGACTGTCTCTATGTCCGAGTCCCATTGTCTCTGTTGATCATCCCACCATAGGAGAACAGATTTATGTGATTTGCCTGATCCATCTGTAAAGACAGTAAGTGCCTGTAAGGGTTGTTTGCTTCTTTTGGGTTTTAACATCAGACGAAAGTCAATGTTAAACAGTTTGTGTGAAGGTGGATGAGAAGTTAATTGACCTGTATAGTCGGCAAGTGCCATAACAAAGGTGTCTGATTGCTGATAAAGCCATTGTAAGTATACTGTTGTTATTGGCAGACAAATACAGACAAAATCCTTCCCTGATAAGGTTAACAGGCGTGATCTAGCTTGAACAATCAGAGAGGCAAACATTTCATGTTGTGTCAAAATAGTTTTTGTAGACTGGTTAGGTAAAAAGATCCATTCAGTAATCAACAGGGGGTCTGAGTTCTGAAGGTCCCATTGAAATATCAGGGCATGAGGCTGTCGTGCAGGGTTTAAAATAATCAAGTAAAAAGGTAGTTCAGGGGCCCATCGGTGGGCCTGTCGAGAAGCAATAGCTGAGGCAACCTTTTGTAAAGATGTATCTGCTTCAGAGTTAAGATTACGTGGAGAACAAAGATTAGTGTCCCCTTTTAGAAGGTCAAACAGAGGACCCAAGTCTGTATCAGAAATTCCCAATAGTGGTCAAACCCAATTTATTGTTCCCAGTAATTTTTGTGCATCATGCTGGTTTCTTACATTGATATTGATCTGCAATGGTTGAGGAACAATAGTTTGTGCTCTTATTCGCCAGCCCAGATATTTCCAAGGGGGAAACTTCTGGACCTTTTCTGGTGCTATAGAGAGACCTGCCGAATCCATGGCATCTGTGACAAGGGCTACAGCTTTCTCCATGACTTCGTGATGTTGTGCTGCCACTAAAAGGTCATCCATATAATGATACAATAACACAGTAGGCATAGCATTTCGGACAGGACTGAGTATTTTTGCAACGTACCATTGACACATTGTAGGGCTATTTTTCATACCTTGTGGCAGTCCAACCCACTGATATCCCTGCAACGGAGCTTGCATGGTGATGCTTGGAAATGAAAAGGCAAATTTCAGGGCATCATCTGGATGTAACGGGATACTGAAAAAACAATCTTTAAGATCTATGACAGTTAGATGCCAATGTTGAGGGATCATAGTCGGGGATGGGAGCCCGGGTTGGAGGGCTCCCATATCTTCCATAGCATCATTAATTTTTCTAAGATCATGGAGCAAGCGCCACTTGCCAGTTTGTTTTTTAATAACAAAACCCGGTGAATTCCATGGGCTAGTAGAAGGTACAATGTGTCCTTGGGACAGTTGTTCTGAGACTAAGTTTTGAAGTGCGCGAAGTTTTTCCAAAGGAAGGGGCCATTGATCCACCCAAATAGGAACATCAGTTTTCCAGGTTATTTTTAGGGTGTTGCGCACTTCAGTGGCCCCATCTAAAAATGTGTACGGATGGACATTCCCCATTGTGACAATACATCACATCCCCACAAAACCATAGGGACAGGCAGCACAAAAGGTTTAACAGAAGCCGCACGTCCCTCTGGTCTTTGAATTCAAATTAGTTCCAAACTCTGACGACTGTTACCAGTGCCCCCTATCCCAGCCAGTGTCTGAGAGACATTAGTCAGTGGCCATTGCGGAGGCCATTTGGCTTGAGAAATTACTGTGACATCAGCTCCAGTGTCAATGATCCCATTTAGTGCTATTTGTTGGTCATTGTAAATAAGGGTACACTGATACATAGGCCGCTGTGGAGAAATGGATTGTACCCACAAAATGTGAGGTAACCCTGTGGATCCAAAACCTCCTCTCCTCTGCGGAGGATGATCAGTGATAAGAGAGTTTACCCTTGCTGGAATCAGAATCAATTGCACTATTCGACTACCCTGAGGTATCGTACAAGGTGGAAATGGAGTCCGTGCCATGATTTTGATTTCGTCCACACTGTCAGAGTCAATAACACCTGGTAAAACAAAGAGACCAGACAATGTTGTGGAAGATCTACCAATTAACAGAGCTTGTGTATCGGGGGGTAATGGTCCTTTGACATTTGTTGATAATATATGAACCAAGGAATCGAGCAGTGTTACTGTGTGTGAGGTTGCCAGGTCCAATCCAGCGCTGCCTGAGGTTGCTGGACAGAGACTTGAGGTGTCGGTGCTTCTCTCCAAGGATGTTGAAATGTCAGCTGTGGCATTTGTGTCTGCGCATGTCGCTGCCCCGCGCTCCGTGGTCGGTTTCCCTGTATCGGTTGTCCCTGGAAGTCATACTTAGGTCAACATCGATTAGCATAATCACGCCCTTTCTGACATTTCGGACAAACTCCAGGACCAGGAGGTTGTTGTTTATTCCCCGCAGCCCGAGCAAGACAATTTCTCTTTAGATGACCAGGCTTACCACAACCATAGCAATTCCCCACACCACACATCGCTGCAAAAGCAGCAGCCATAGCTTCAAACTTGTGGTCAACCGTACCGATTCGGTTACATGCTTCCACCATTTCCACCAGAGTGGGGTTCGGGTTGGGAAGAGACTTCAGTAGCCTTTTACAATCAGCATTAGCATTTTCAACAGCTAGTTTTGTTAACAATATATCCCGAGCTTCCGCATTATCTACTTGACGTTCCAAAGCCTGTTTTAGTCTACCAATAAACTGCATATAAGGTTCTCGAGACTCCTGAGTGATGTTAGTAAAAGCTTTTTGTGGCTTTTGTACGTCAGGGACCTGGAAAAAAGCCTTTTTCGCCTCTTCTCTAATTGCCTCGAGAGCCGCACGGGGGCAGTGTTGAGCCTGCGCTACCGGATCAGCACGTGCACCGGTGCCCGTAAGATGCTCTATTGCCAGCGCAGCTGATGCAGCATCATTATGGTTAACGTACGTGAGCAGGAGTGCTTGCAATCCCCCTCTCCAGTGCGACTCCCATAACGTGTACTGAGTCGGGGTTAGCAGCAATCGTGCTAAAGATTTCAAATAATGAGGAGTCATGACATAAGCATCAAACACAGAAGATAACAGACTTATAAAACAGGGAGAAGAAATACCATGTTCCGTAACCGTGCGGCGCAGTTCTTTAACAACCAAAAAAGAAAGAGCCTCCCATCGTGCTCCCCCTGCCCGACCCTGAGAATACAAGACCGGAGCAACTATAGTTTTAGCCATTTCTAGATCCCCCTCCTTTAAGGCTTGTTTCTTTATTTTTGCCCACACATCACGTAGATCAGGAGGGTATAAATCAGGTTCTTGTTCAGGCTCTACCGGTCCTGGGTCAAAGGGATCTTCTTCTGGCAGATACTCCACTGCATTGACACCCAGGGGTTTGGAGCACTGTGATTTAGAGGCTGATAAGGAAAGGGCTATAGGAGCTTGCGACTCCTCCTCCTCTCCTTCCTCTGCCTTTTCTTTTTGTGCTTTCAGAGTCTCAAAAATAACTCTCCACGAAGAGAGCAGACGGTGGGACTCAGTATTGCCTTTTGTCGCAGAATCCCACAATTTCACCCCTGTGTCGTCCCAAAGTTCCCGCGTGAAAATTGTAGTTGCGGTCACTGCAGGCATATCTACTTGCACCCACTTAAGCATTGCTTTAAGGTCATGCCCAGAAATACTTTTCTCATGTTTGTTAGGGAGACCTTTCATAAGCTCATATACATCTCTTTCTGGGGACGAAGCCTGATTCCCCATTACGCATTTCCCACAGCTCACCTCTCAACTCCGGAGGGATTTCAGGCCGGCTCCCGCTTCCTTTCAGCGGATCATTCAAAGTTCTGTGGGATCCATTGCATGTTGCTCAGTCAGGCGATTCGAGAGTCCCTTCACGTCAGATCCTTCACCGGATCACGTCGGGGTCACCAATTTGCGGTGAATGAAGAGACGGGATGCAGCTTGATGCAAGCAAATGTCCCTTTATTAGTGATTTTCTTACAATTATATACGTTTCTATCTTCTACATATTACACACTGATTGGTCAAATCTTAAGCGTAAAAAACACTGATTGGTTGACATTTAAGGCACACCGTTAGAACAGTAGGAACTTATTAGTTTACCTTGACATAGCAACAGTTTCTATTCCAAAGTTAGGGAGTTTCTTTCTAGGCGGCTTTCTTGATTAACAAAGTTACATATCGGCGCCATCTGAAGTAAAGCAAAAGTTACACAATAACAGGAAGATTGCAGTGGGAAAAGAATGTTGCAGGTGGGAACAGATAACTACAGAAGAGAAACTAGGGGCGGGCTTGGTATTTAGGCAACTAACCAATAATGAGCTTAACTTTTGTAATATGTATGAGCTAATTATAAGAAGGCATAAAAGGTGACTGTAAGGGACAATAAATGAAGTCTGCTGATCACTCATATTGAGTGACTGTGTCTTCCCTCCGTCGCAACAGGGGATAATTCTTAGGGTTAAGTCTCAGGGTTAAGTTTCAAGGCTAAGTTTCAATGTTAGGTCTCAGGGTTATGTCTTAGGGTTAAGTCTTAAGGTTAAATCTTAAGGTTAAGTCTTAAGGTGAAGTCTTATGGTTAAATCTTAGGGTTAAGTCTTAGGGTTAAGTTTTAGGGTTAAGACTTAAGATTAAGTCTTAGAGTTATGTCTTAGGGTTAAGTCTTAAGGATAAGACTTATAGTTACATCTTTAAGTTTACGTCTTAGGTTTATGTCTTAGGGTTAAGTCTTAGGGTTTTGTCTTAAGGTTAAGTATTACTATTAAGTCTTAGGGTTAAAGTCTTAAGATTTAATCTCAGGGTTAGGTCTTATGGTTAAGTCATAAGTTTAAGTCTTAATTTTAAGTCTTGGGGATAAGTCTTAAGGTTAAGTCTCAAGGTTAATCTCAGGGTTAAGATTTAGGGTTAAGTCTTAAGGTTAAGTCTTAGGGTTCAGTCTTAGGGTTAAGTCTCAGGGTTATGTCTTAGGGTTAAGTCTTATGTTTAAGTCTTAGGGTTAAGTCTTAAATTTAAGACCTAGGGTTAATTCTTAGGGTTATAATCTTTAAGATTAAGTCTCAGGGTTAAGTCTTAGGGGTAAGTTTTAAGGTGAAGTCTTAACATTAAGTATCAGTGTTGTGTCTTTGGGTTAAGTCTTAAGGTTAACTTTTAGGGTTAAGTCTTAGGGTGAAGTCTAAAATTTAAGTCCTAGGGTTAAGTCGTACAAGGTTAAATCTCAGGGTTAAGTCTTAAGGTTAAGTCTTAAATTTTAATGTTAAAGTTTTAAGGTTAAGTTTCAGGGTTAAGTCCTAGGGTTACTTCTTAAGGCTAAGTCTCAGGGTTAAGTGTTAGTGTTAAGTCCTAGGGTTAAGTCTTAATGGTGAGTCTTAAGGTTGAGTCTTAGGGTTGATTTTTAAGGTTAAATCTTTTGGTTAAGTCTTAAGGTTAAGTCTTAGGGTTAGGTCTCAGGGTTAAGTTTTAAGTTTTAAGGTTAAGTCTTAGGGTTAAGTCTTAATGTTATGTCTTAAATTTAAGACCTAGGGTCAATTCTTAGTGTTAAAATCTTTAAGTCTCAGGGTTAAGTCTTAAGTTTAAGTCTCAGGGGTAAGTCTTAAGTTAAGATAGGATGAAGTCTTAGGGTTAAGCCTTAGAGTAAAGACTTAAGATAAAGTCTTAAGTTTAAGTGTAAGGCTTAAGGCTTAGAGTTCAGTCTTAGGGTTAAGTTTTAAGGGTAAGAATTAAGGTTAATCTTAAGAGTTAAGTCTTACGGTTAAGTCTTAAGGTTATGTCTTAATGTTAAGTCTTAGGGTTAAGTCTCAGGTTCAGTTTTTAAGGTTGAGTCACAAGGTTAAGTCTTAAGCTCAAGTCTTAATTATAAGTGTTAGTGTTAAGTCTTAAGGTTAAGTCTAAGGGTTAAGTCTCTAAGATTAAGTATTAGGTTTAAGTCTCAGGGTTATGTCTTAGGGTTAACTGTTAAGGTTAAGACCTAAATTTAAGTCTTAGGGTTAAGTCTTAAGGATAAGTCTTAAATTTAAGTCTTAGGGTTAAATCTTAAGGTTAAGTCGTACGGTTAAGTGTTAAGGTTAAGTCTTAAATTTAAGTGTTCTGGTTATGTCTTAAGGTTAAGTCTTAGTGTTAAGTCTTAAGGTTAACTCATAAATTTAAGTTTTAGGGTTAAGTCTTTGTGTTCAGTCTTAAGGTTAAATCTTAAGTCCTAGGCTTTGAGTCTTAGGGTTAAGTCTTAAGTTTAAGTCTTTGGGATACGTCTTAGGGTTAAGTGTCAGCGTTAAGATTTATGTTTAATTCTTAAGTTTAAGTCTTAAGGTTAATTTTTAAGTTTAATCTTATGGATTGAGTCTTAGGTTTAAGTCTTAGAGTTGTCTTGGGGATATGTTTTAGAATTAAGTCTCAGGGTTAAGTTTAAGCTTAAGCCTCAGGGTTAAGTCTTAAGGTTAAGTCTTACGGATTGAGTCTTAGGTTTAAGTCTTAAGTATAAGTCTTAAGTTTAAGTCTTAGGGTTAAGTCTTAGGCTTAAGTCGTAGGATTAAGATTCAAGGCTAAGTCACATTTAGGTCTTAGGGTTAAGTCTTAGCGTTAAGTCTTATGGTTAAGTCTCAATGTTAAGTCTTAGGGTTCAGTCTTCTGGTTAGGTCATTATTTTAGGTCTTAGGGTTAGGTCTTAGTGTTAAGTCTTAATGTTGAGTCTTAGGGTCAAGTTTTAGGGTTAAGTCTTAAGGTTATATGTAGGGTTAAGTTTTAGGGCTAAGTCTTACAATTTAGTCTTAGGGTTAAGTCTTAAGGTTAAGTTTTATGGTTAAGTCTTTAGGTTAAGTCGTAGGGTTCAGTCTTGCGGTTAAGTCATTAGGCTAGGTATTAGGGTTAGGTCTTAGGGATAGATTCAAAGGGTTAAGTCTTAAGGTTGAGTCTTAGGGTTAAGACTTAGAGTTCAGTCTCTAGGGTTAGGTCTTTAGGTTAGCTCTTAGGGTTAGGTATTAGGATTATGTCTTAGGGTTAAGTCTTAGCTTAAGTCTTAAATTTAGGTCTTAAGGTTGAGTTTTAATATTGAGTCTTAGGGCTAAGTGTTATTACCAGGAACAGAGGTATATTACTGTAGGGTCTTGCAACTGGGTCTTCTGCAAGATCGATTGATCGATTGATATATAGTCAGACAGACATAAAAATTACGCAATAGCTGCCCTAAATGTTTCAGAGATTTATTTCCATCAGTTTAGGTCATTGAACTTCCTACAGTAGTTATCTATTTCCTCATGCTGCCAAGAACTCCATCGTGTTTGCCATCACTAGTACCAATTGCTCTTTTCCTTGTTTCTTTGGGTAACTTTGGAGTCTTTGCTGTGGAAACAGGCTAGTGTGATGAAATTTAGCACATAGGAATACTTCATGGTTTGCTGACTCTTCAGCAGGGGTTTCCTTCCTCCACTCCCTGCCCAGATCCACCCCTGTTCTCTTCATTCCTCTGTCCCTCTCCTGTCACCACACCGCCCCATCTCACCCCCCTCTGCTGCTCAAAATATTAAGGGAACTAGATCTGTATTGAAAAAATTGGGGTTTCTCTTTCCTCTCCTGAGGATTTACCACCCAGAGCAGGCTCAGGTTCTGATCCTGCAAACTGCTCCCCAGTGCTTGGATGCTTGCTCTGGGAAACAAGGACAGCTGCTCAAATTCTTTTGCAGGCACAATCTTTGTTTAAATTCTAGTTGAAATGAAATGAAAAGCTGTCATCAGTCCCACCTGTGGCACAGAGAGACACCTGTGTTTCACGCACATGTCTGCACAGAAACACACGCAGAGGGAAAAAAGCCCGGTACTGCTTTGTGCAAGGAAGTACGTAAACTCTCCCTATCAGCATTGCTGCTTTGAGCAATTGAATTGTTCTACAGTTATCTGACAAGCCGACACGCTGCCCATCAAATCAGAACCAGAATGTATGCCATTTGCAAGATGGGGCAGCAATAAGCTTTCAACCACTTTCCAGCAAGATCAATTCAAGCAAGGCTGTGTATTCATGGATTTTCTCCTCTGCAAAGCCATGAAGAAAACATGAACAGCACTCCCCAAAGGCAAAGGAGCAAACTGAGGGAGAGCAGCTCATTGGCGCCTTTCAGAGCTTCAACAGTCTGGAGAAAAGGGAAAAACACCCATACAAAGATAAAGAGCAGCCAAGATGCACTTTTATAAAATGTATATTGGGACCTGTTCCACATCTCAGAATGACTTTCAATATTGCTTTGCATGGCTTTTAGACCAAGGCCTAAAGTGGCGTGATAGCTTCTGCTTGCCGGGGCATGGTAAGATCACTTAAACGAGCGACAAGGTAACAAGTAAACACCAAAGGCAATAGCGGAGCTTACCGTTTCCCTCCACTGGCGACCAGCTGTGCAGTAAACCAGCTTAACCAGCCTCCCTAAGGATGGCTCTAAAGTCGCTGAAAAGGAAAAAAAAGAAGGTAAGTCCTTAGCCTGGGATGTAAAGGCACCATCTTGGCTCCCAGGCAGGTGGCACTGATGGCCCAGCAGGGTCATGTCCCCACGTTCCAGGAAAGATAAAAAAAGTGCAGGACATGTTTGTGGGGTGGGTCTGATGCATCCTTTCCGTTTGCTGAAAGCCTGAGGAAGGATGTATTCCACGGTAGGACCGGTGGCACTTTAGACCTGAGGTTAAAATAGTGCTGCACTTCAGTGACGCTCCCCAAGCTGCTTTCACCACCAAAGAGAAAAAGATTTGCTCTCTCCAGTATGGTGGGAATGATACCATAAAGTCGGTCAGGGAGAAAAACCCTCTAAGACTTGCTTGCAAGTTTCAGAAGGCCGGCATTCTTTATGGCAGTGCTGGGAGCACGGGGGAATGTTTCCTCTGAGCGTGCTCACCCAGTTCCTCGAGGGTACGCACTATGGACAGCAGAGCACTTGCACACTCATAGCGCATTACACATACATTTTCAGTCAGGCACGGGATGGGTTACAAGTTGCTTGCTTTAATGCAAACGAGCACACACCCTCAGACAGCACTGCTGAGGTTTTTTACTAGCTCCCCGTGCTCCCCAGGCGGGGCCTTGCCCTCTCTCGGGGGGCTATCTGAGTCAGAGGTCACGATCTCCCCCCACAACAATTACCTTTGTCCAAATTCCAACCAACATTCTGCGGATCGCAGCACTCTATCGGCTTGTCTCCTCCTGCGACCACAACGTCCTCACCCAGAGGCTCTTTCTGCATCACCGAAGAGAACGCAGATCTTTCCCCCATCCATTCTTTGTTCCCCATCCTTCCCAAGGCTGACTCCCTGGATGAGAGGTCCCTTAATTCGTCACTTCTAACAGCTTTAGAGAGTCAGCTTGGCCTAACCTTTGTGCGCAGGTGTGTTTAACGTAGAGCTACACACCAAATCAGAGCGTGGCAACTGGGGAGCTCAGACATCTTGTCCCTTTGCCGAGCCAGCAGCTTCCCCTTAGCAGAATCCCTGGACATAAATGTATATACAGTGGAATCTATACAGTGGCATCAAACGTCCCGCCAGACACCACATCCGTCCCTAAAATCCTTCCCCCCAAACAACCCTGAAAGACTTCCCTTGACACCCTCCTCCACCCCACGCTGTTCCTGAAATCATCCCCCACCTCCACCTCCCTGCCCTGGCCCTAAAACTTCTCCTCCAGACTCTGGTCCGGCCCTAAAGTCCCTCCCCCACGCTCGGTCCGTCCCTAAAGTCCTTCCCCCAACCCCAACACCTCCTCCTCCGTCCTTCCCTAAAGGCCTTCATCAACCTCGCCCATCCGTCCCTAAAACCCTTCCCCCAGGCTCCCCACTCTGTTCTCTAAATAACACACACAGCCTCAATACCTGCCCCCCCGTGTATCAATACGCACCCCCCCACATACCCCCACCTCCCCCACTCCCCCACCCCACCTCCCCCCACCCCCCACCCCCCATACACCCACTCCCACAAACACACATCCTTGCCCCACCCCCCACCCCCACACACCCCGCTCCACCCCTAAACACCTTCATCGATTCCCACCCGTCCCTCCCTAAACCCCTTCCCCCCGCCCCCTCCCCTGCCCCCGCCCCTCTGTCCCTGGCATGGCCCAACTGCCCAGCACCACCAGACCACTCTGGCCCAAACACCATAAGGCAATGGTTCCCACCTGACAATAGCAAGTCGAGGAACATTGTTTTTTTTCCTAAATAGAGAGAGTTTTACTTCGTACGCTGCCGACTACGCCGAATTATGTTTTGCTGGCTGACTGGATACACAGCAAAGCTGAACTCCACATCAAATATAATCAAATCTATCAAGTATATCAAATAATGGAATATATCAAATGCAGTTTCTTATATTGCAATAAAAGCAAATAGCATGCAATATGATAAAAGGAACCAGTAGCAGTTACTGTGAGCGATATGATAAAAGAGCAATAGGAGCGAAGCATCCATTTGTTATCCCAAAGTGTTAACGTGACTAAGGAAAGGAGACATCACCAATTCCCACCCCAACAACACCCAGGCCCACCCTTCGGCTGGGAGCCCCCTTGCAGCCAGTGCCAGGAGTCTCTCGGGAACTGGGAAATTCCCCTGGAGAAGGTACCAGGAAGGAATTCTCTCGCTGCTTCCCACCGTGCATGGTAGCCATGTGAGGCACAGCACAAGAGTTCTGCTCCCTGCTTTCTCTGGTGAGGAAATTGACACAGCACATTTACACCCATACAGAACCAAAAAACATGGCTTGGGAAAGTGCAGGGCTGCTCCCCTGGAGAGGGTTCGAGGAAGGAATTCTCTTGCTGCTTCTCACCCTGCCCTGGCAGCCGTGTCAGGCACAGCAGAAAAGTTCTGCTCCCTGCTTTCTGTGGTCAGAAAACTGACCTCTTTTCCTTGGCAATAATGCACAGCCCAAAAAACTCACCTTGGCAAAGTGCAGCAGTGCTCCCCTGGAGAAGGTTCCAGGAAGGAATTCTCTGGCTGCTTCTCACCCTGCCCTGGCAGCCATGTCAGGCACAGCACAAAAGTTCTGCTCCCTGCTTTCCGTGGTGAGCAAAATTAATCCTTCAGCGTTGCAGTCGTTAAGAGCCCAAAAAAGTCACTTTGGGAAAGTACAGCACTCCTCCCATAAAGAAGGTACCAGGAAAAAATTCTCTTGTTGTTCTCACCCTGCCCTGGCAGCCATGTCAGGCACAGCACTAAAGTTCTGCTCCCTGCTGTCTGTGGTGAGAAAATTGACCCATCATGGTTGCACTCATAGAAAGACAAAAAAACACACCTTGGGAAAGTGCAGCACTGCTCCCCTGAAAAAAGTGCCAGGAAGGAATTCTCTTGCTACTTCTCACCCTGCCCCAGCAGCCATGTGAGGCACAGAACAAAAGTTCTGCTCCCTGCTTTCTGTGGTGAGAAAATGGACCTCTCACATTTGCGATCACGCAGAGCCAAAAAAAACCCTCACTGTGGGTAAGTGCAGCAGTGCTCCCCTGGAGAAGGTGCCAGGCAGGAACTCTCTTGCTGTTTCTCACTCTGTCCTTGCAGCCATGTGAGGCACAGCACAAATGTTCTGCTCCCTAATAGCTGTGTTCTGAAAATTAGCCCCTCACATTTGCAATCGCATAGAGCCAAAAAACCCCTCACCTTGACAAGTGCAGCACTGCTCCCCTGGAGAAGGTTCCAGGAAGAAACTCTCTTGCTGTTTCTCACCATGCCCTGGCCACCATGTGAGGCACAGCACAAAAGTGCTGCTCCCTGCTTTCTAAAGTTGGCAAAATTGACCGTTTATAGTTCTACTCATGTAGAGACAGGACTTTCTTATTCAAAAGCAAAACCCAAAAAGCCACGTAGCCGTGGGAAACCCTTTATCCTTCCGTGTGGCTGGTGACTTCCCATGGCTCTTCCGCAAGGCAGGAGAAACAACCATGAATTTGGAAGCCCACGTAAATTGAAGTACACTTAGTCCTCTGACAGTCACTGCTTATGGGCCAGCAGTCCTCTCACCCCTCCACAGATCTGCCTCTTAGTCCTCTAGCAGTCATCCTCCATGGAGGGACCACAAGTCCTCCATACCTACCTACCAACTCACCAGAAATGAGTCAGACCACACCAGAAGTGACACTGTCTGACCTGCAGGAGATATACTAGACCAGTAACGATGGTTTCAAGACAGAAAAAACACCACCATCCACCAGCCCAGCAGAAAAACAACCAGAAGAAACATCATACACAAACCAAAGGCCCCCATCCAAACCCCACAAAGGCAAAATAGCTGAAAAAAGGCACTCTCCACAAAAAAAAAAAACCACCACACAGAACACATGATAAAAATGCCATAACCCCAGGAACACAGGGCCAACAAACACAGGTTCTGTCCATAACAGTAACACACTTTGACACTAACTCGCCTGACCTCTGGCATACCATAACCTTGTTGCCCCCAAACCACAGCACATTGTAGCCCTAAGGCAACACTAGATGGAACACAAAGTCCCTGGAGATCTCTGCCAAGGCCTTCAGGTGGTCCCTGACCTCAGGCATCACAACCTTGAAGTGGAAGCCAGACGGAGGCACCAGGACATCACCGGCACCCATCTTCACACCCTGAAACAGAGCCTGGGATAAACGCTCCTGGGGACAGAGGCTGAGGCACTCGGAGGCTTTGAGCCAGCCGGCCACCATCACAGGGCTTCAGCTCATCATTTCTGTGTCAGAGCCACCAGGCAGGTGGCCCCATCCTCCCTGAGAGACCGCGCAGGGCACCTGTACCCAGCTCCAGGGGGTTGGATACACAGCCTCAGATCCATGGGGGGGAGGGGTGCTTTAATCCTGGGAGCAGGATTTCTAACAGTGCCCCTGGGGAGGAAAGCCTCCTCAGGCCTGGAAGCCTGAGAGACATCCCTGCGCTGCTCCACATGTCACCAAAAGCAGGGGCTGAGGAAGGCTGCTTTGGGGCCCGTCGAGGGAACCAGCTCCCCTGGGCTGCTCTGCGGCCACCGGCTGCTGTTGCTGTCGCGCGGGTCTCAGTGCTGCTCTGCAGTCGGCCGTCACCTCCCCGCAGGACACTCCCCAGCGCAGCACACGTCTGCACTGGCTCTCCCTGGGGACAAAGATCACAAGCGAGGGATGGGCTTGGCTTTGGCCCCAGCCCCAGGCTGCCACCAGAGAGACTTGCCACCCCCGCCCCAGCTGTGCGATGTGGGCACCACGTACAGCTGCAGATGTGGGTCAGGGCAGCTGTGGGCAGGGGGCAAGCCCCGTGGTGGTACCCCGGCACTGGCAGCAGGCAGAGCTGGGGAGAGCGAGGGGCAGCCCAGGGCAGCCGGCAGCCGGCGGCGGGGCCTGTCAGGGTGCAGCACCCTCAGCAATGCCCGGCTCCTTGCGCCTCGGCCCCAGGGCTGCAGCGCAGGGCTGGCCCCAGCTGGGGCTGGGCTGGGAACAGGCAGGCAGGGCCCCTGGCAGCCCCGGCACGCACCTGCTCCCTGCATGGGGCAGCCTGGTCCTTTGCAACCGACCCCGTGGCATCCAGAGAAGAGCCCTGCCCTGGGCCTGAGCCATCGCTGCAGGGATGAGGCCTTCCTTGGCGTCCGTCCCTCAAACCCCTCCCTCCGGCCCCCACGGTCCGTCCCTAAAACACTTCCCCTCGCCCCCAGTCCCTGCGAGCGGGGAATCCGCCTCCCCAGCTGTGAGCCCGGGCGGCGCAAGCCCCCCCAGGGCTCACCCTGCCACCCATGTGGTTCCTGGAAGAAACACCATCCCACCATGCCCGCAGGCAAACCGCTATCCCTATGGACACAATGGGGGCAGCCGGCACGGGGGTTGGGGGTGGGGGGGTGGGGGTGGGGGTGGGGGGGTGTCACTCTCAGGGCTATCCTAGTGAGCAACACTCAGAGAGGCCAAAAACTGGAGTGCAGGGTTGATGCCGGCATTAGAGCCGGCTGCAAGCGAAAGGCACTCAATGGGCATGGGCGCTGCTGGGAGGGAAAGCGCCACGTCAGGACGGTCGGGAATCTCGGCTGGCTGGGAGGGAGCTCCATCGAGCGCTCAGAGTCGAGGCTTGAGATCCTTGCAGCCACGGAGGTTTTTGCACGGAGAGCTGCGCTAAGCAGGGCCCGTTTATCACTTTGGCTGCAACACGAGGGTGCTGCACCCCTGCATGGTGCTTCCCCTGAGCCGACAGAGAACTTTCTCTCCTGGGCTTTGTTCCCTCTGGGACAGCGGCTGTGAGCGAGGCAGGGCTGTCAGATATGCACAGCTGGGGTCAAGGGGCTCAGAACGGATAAACCCCCCGGCCTGCGCCCGGCCCTGCCCCTCTCTTACAGCCGCCATGGCAGTTCCCCTGCAGCTGAATAGAACCATCAACGCTCTGTCTTCAGTGGGGTTTCTTGTACATAGAAAAAAGGGACAGCACAAAGCATGAAGCAAAGCCAAGAAGGTGGCACCTGATTTTAAAAAAGAATACATTCAGTACATCACAAAAAAATGCGGTGGAACTCACTCTTCCAATTGGGTTAGGCAGGAGGAAAATGGATTTGGAAAGCAAATAAGAATCGCTCACTTCAAGCTATAAGGTGTCTACGGAACACAGACTCTCCCGTGCATGTCCTGCTCATTAGTTCCGCGCTTTGGAAGTGCCTGTGGTTTCCCTGAAGCACCCTCTCTGGGTTACTCTTCCAAAGGGGTTCCGGGGACATCTGCATAGGGAAGCTGCCTGAAGCAATCACCGTTTGTTATCCTGTCAGGTTTCAGCCAGGGCAGATAGCCTGTGCATGCAGGGACTACAAACTTTTTCTGTAACTACAGACTTTTTCTATTAACACACTGATCTTGCAGAGAAGTCATGCACTGTGCAATTAAAAACAGAGAACAGTGGGAAACTAGGTTTGGCCTTCAAGGCATTTCTGACCTAATTACATTGAACTTTATTTGCTCAGAAGCCCTTAAAAAGTGCTCCAGTTGAAGGCAGCTTCCTGATCAGCTCTGGGTTCAGACTAACTCCTATACACCTACAGCCGTCCAACTCTGAAAAGTCACACAAGGACTCCCTAAATCACCCCAGCTTTGAAGTGTCGTTTCCAGTGCCTCCCCCTGGGCCAGAAGCGTTTCCTTGCTGCCCCAAACGGAATTTCAAAGCTTCAGAGACACCCTTTGGAGAGCCTGCCCCACCTCTCAGCACCGTGAAGACACAGGTGCTGACGCCCAAAGGCACTTCCAAGTCCTGTCCCTGACTTCCCCGCAGAACCCTCCACCTCCAAACTCTCCCCAGCCCCGGAGAAGGGGCAGGGATACCTCGTTGTGCTGGAAGCCAGGACAGCGCGAGGCAATTCAGCATCCTACAGCCGGATGGCCTCAACGTTCGGGGCCAGCAAAGCACCCTGCCCTGCGCATTACTGCAAAAGCAGGCTGAAGGAGGTTGCTGTCCTACCAGAGCTGGAGGGGAAGAAACTGCAGTGAATATCACAGCAGGTACGCTGCCTGCAGCTGTTAGGTGCTACTGCTCAACACCGTCCCAGGTAAGGAGTGCCGACACTTTCCTCAGCCTCACAGACCCCCTGCCAGCCCAGGGACCAGGCCTCACTGATTTAGGGCTCCCACAGACGGGAATTTGCTCTCCGAGGAAATGCAGCCATTGCAATCAACCTTTCCTCCCCAAAACATCAGCTGGAACACGGATGGAACCAGAACGGGAAGCACCGAGCTCCATTACCCTGAAGCCCAGGGGGGACACCCTGATGTCGTGGATGGTTTACTTGTCCTATGCCATTCAAAAAAGCACCAACATCCCTCTGAAGCTGTACATTAGTTTTACCCTTGGGCAGTGTGTGTTACTGAAAGGAATCTTCCCAGCGAACCTCAGCTTCTCCTGATCCTCCTCTTCTTGACTAACAAAAGCCTTCCACTGGAGTGGGCTATGACTTTACTCCGATTGTGGATGACGATGGATTTGTGGTTTGACAGTGTGATGTAGGTCTTCCCAACTGTCACAGAGTTCCTGTCTAGCCTGATGTTGACATCTTCAGCTGCTCCGTGAAGGCTTGCATGAATATCTTCAGCTGGAATAAAGCAAAAGGGAGACTTTGCTCATCACCCTTGCTGATGGGAGTACAAGGAACAGAGGAAGCCACAAGGAACAGAAGTGTCACAGCCTTTAGCTGTATTAGCAGTTCCACAGATCAATACATTTATCACATCCTGATAGCTGCACGTGTACAGCATAAGGATGTCCTGGACACCACCTTAAGCGCCTTATTTCTGGGTGGGCCTGTAAAGATTTATCCCCAAGGTGACACTATCTACAGGGAGACTTTTTCAGATGTTCCCAGGTGGCCTTTGGGTTGTGATCCCACGCGGGTCACAGGGAATTCTGCATCTGAGTCGTTCAGGTGACTCTGAGGAGGCCCCACCTCGGTCACGGCTCGCCCAGAGTCTCCTGCAAGCACGCCACCAGGGTTGTGTCTCTCCTGATCCCTTGTTGCCAACATGACAAGATGCCTGGGGCACGTAGGCAGAAGAGGGAGGTGAAGAGAAACAGGCAAAGCAACAGTCCACGGCAGGATGGGACGCAGATGAGAACTTCACCGTGTTGGAGCAGCAGTGCCCTCACTTGCTGTGGGTCTGTGAAGATAGGTCGGAACGAGACTGGTGGGGCACGGCCCACACCAACCTGTCCATCACAGCCCTGCAAGTCCATTTCTTCTGCCTGGAGCCTGTCGGTGCCTATGCCCGAGCGTGCAAGTCTACACCGAGTGTTCCCAAGCTGTCCCACAACCCGAGCGAGCACACCTTTGCTTTCCGCCTCAGACCGAAGAGGAGAGAGCCCCTGGCTGCGCACAGCAGCCGATTAACACCTGGAGTCTTGCTGGAGCACCTGCCAGCCCTTCACCCTCCAGAAGAGATCCCCACCAAAGCGTCCCTCACTGCCAGAGCTTCCAAACCTTCATTCTTCCCAACCAAGCAACTCCCGGGAGTCAACTAAGCTCAAACTTGAGCACCGAGCCTACTCTGCCTGTTGCAGGTGAGGGTCTCCCAGGTGAGAAGCAAACCCCAAACACGAGACATTCTCCGTCGAAATGGCACTTCTGTGGAGCGTGTTTAAAGCCTCAGAGCCAGCCCCAGCTGAGAAGGGCAGCGACCCGGCCATCCCTGGAGAGCATCCCCCTGCCGAGGCAGAGCCTTCTCCTCGCTGCACGGGTTACAGCAAGGCAGCCAGGGGATGGACCTGCCTTTCCAAGGCTGCCACGCAACAGCACGGGGGAGAGCTGGCTGCCTTCTGGGTGGACTCCTTAAACCCTAAGCCAGACACAATGCGGCGAATCACAGTCGTGCCAGAAGAAAGAGAGCCCCTCTCTTGGAGGGAGGTTGGGGAATGAATCACCCTTCCTCTGCAGCCATTCCTTCATCTCCACACATGGAGAGTTCAGCCTTCGTGCCTGTATAACCTCAACTTCTCTGCTCTTAAGGGAGCCCAGGAGGAGTGGGAGGGATTCGTGGCCAGACATGAGTTATGTTGCGAGAGAAACAGCAACGTCTCCAATGACTGGACAGCCTGCTTTCTATAACAGACAACCCAGCGTACAAAAATAACCGAGGTTCAGAAGCGTTACAGAGGCAGGCGTGCTTTATAAGCCTTGCCTTCCCCCTCCGCTGAATCCTCGGCATACGTTGGCAAGCAGAGGAAGCAGGACCCAAGAAATGGGAGACATGCACAGTGCTTTGAGCATGTACAACTCCGGTTCATGGAAACATGACATGAAAAATGCTCTACGAGACAACTAACTACTGCAAAATAAACTCCACGAAAACTATCATGATCTCCCTGTCTAGGCCCATGGACAGGTGGGTCTTGAAACAATGGGTATAGTTCTGATCTTAAAAACCAAGCTGAAGCCTTTGAAATGTAATCATTCTTTCTGCCCTTCTCCGAAGTACAGAGCAGCTTCTATACAAAGGCTGAACAGGATTCCTCAACCTAGAAATGATATAGGAGACAGGTAGGTTTGTAAAAGTATGAATGGCCTGGGAGAAAGTGAATGAGGAAAAAATTGTCACCATTTGTCATAAAACAGGAACCCGAGGGCCTGAAATAGTATTAGTCAAAATTAGAGAAAAGTAGTACTAGTACTTTTCCAAGGAATATTCCTTCCTTTGGAACATGCTGCCATAGCTGCCTACAGACGCTCACCGCTATAAATCCACAAAGCAACTGGACAAAGGCTTGGAAGGTAAAACCATCAGAAGTGATTAAACAAAGACGTGAATAAAGCCTCCAGCACAGAAAAATGCTACCTCCAAGGCCCACGAGGCAGAAAGCACATGCACTGCCTGCTTCTACACGCTTTGCTGAGCATCCCCTACTGCTGCTCTCCTGGAGAGCACTTACACTCCCGGCTGCAGGCACTGAGGATGCTTCCGAAGGCTGGAGGGCTTTGCCGGAGCACCTTCTACCACAGAGAGAAGGATCTGGCATCGTGCTGACTGTGTAAACCCACAAACCTCCCGGTACAGACGAGAGCGTGCAGATGCCAGCGAGTCAGGAGGGAGCAGCAGGTCTTTCTGCCAGGCAGATAAACTGACACAGAGCAGAGCTGTCAGGGTTGGCCCAGGGCAGCTGCAGGCTTCATGTCCTGGGTGCCAAATTAGATGTGACATTTATTTAAGACTCTTGGTTGTTTAATATATAAGTCTGGAGGAAAAAAAAAACAAACCACAACAAAACAATCTCTGTACTGTAACAGCAATGTAGCCCTAGGTATTTCACTTGACGGGGCAATGTCCATGGGTCTGTGGTTTGGGATGCTTTGCTGCCATGAAAGCACGTTTACTGAAGCCAGACGTACCTGCCCTATCGTTACTTACACAACACGATCTTATTACAGGCTGTCAGTTCTCTCATTCTTACATTCTTACATGAGCAGGACACAGCTCACTCTGCAACCTGAACAAAGCGACACCTGAACTTGAAATTAAAAGAGAGGCTTCTTATACAGCAGTAGAGCAGATGCTTTCGGCTGTGCACTCCTGAACGATGCTTTTTGAGACAGCAGGAACACCACCGTGTTTTATTCCAGCATCCATCTGCATGGCTATGGACACCGGTATCTTAGCACATCACGGTAACTTTTAACTATCTGAAAGTAAGAAATCCAGCACTGGGCCATCCTCTGTGGGGCCTGTTGTGCAGGAGGAGAGGGAATTTACAGAAGAGCTAAAATATCTTTCCCTTGATCAAAGCAAACCCTTGAACACGATTTCAAAACAAATTTCAGGTTTTATGAAGAATGTGTTCCTAGCATTCAACAGCCAGTACCTTCCTCCATCGATTACTGCTCTAAATATTAGGAATCTGGTAGCCAGATGGATACGGCTGAAGAGAAACAAAACAGCACTCTGCTGCCTTTTGTCCTCACCATAATATTCTTCTTCTATCCCTGTAACTCTCTCCTTGCTGAATTTGGATTTTAAACCTTTTTAGGAGTGCATGACAATCAGGTTCAGAATATTTGGGTAACAGGGAAAGCAAGTTTAAGTTAATTTGCCCAGTTTGTCAGAAAACTATGCCTGGCTCTCACCTCTTCTAAAAGAGGCGGGTCCTGCTGCTTTTTCACTGAAAATACAAGCAAGCAACGAAAGCCAAGCTCTTCACTCAGAAGAGTGTCATTGTACCTCCACATCGATCCTCTGAGCAGTTCTTTTGCTCCTGCTGCTATCACGATACCCAACTGCCTCACCACCACCAGCATATTCTGGTTTTTCAAACAGCATGCAAAGGTCTACTGGTACCACTTCACCACCAGAGACGGGAGTCATTTCACCAGGCTAACGATCTCTGGAAAGCGAGAGGAGTCCCCTGCAGCTGGATCCAGCCCTCCCCACCATATGCTTTTTGCTGCACCTCCCATAGAGCTACCTCAATCAGAGTCAGGAGCGCTGCTCTGAGCTGTTTTGCTGTCAGGAAGCTAATGGCATCACCTTCAAAGTGTGCTGGATCTCTGACAAAGGCCACCTGTCAGTCCCCACGCTCGTATTTCCAGCACTAGAGCAAAACACAGGGCAGTGACAGTCATTTTTAAGTGTTTCTCTGAGGCAGTGTTCATGAGCTACCTTCAGACATCATTAAAACCATCGTGCTGGTTACTCCAGCCCTAGGAGCAGGTTGTTTATAAACCTCACCATTAAATAACTGCTGCCAACACAGGGGTTTCTGCAGGACCATTGCCCAGGCTACAACAAAGCTCAGGGCACCCTAATCATCACTGCTGCCACAGGTGATGCTGTCAACAGCTAAAGTCCCCAGCAAAGCCCCCTCTGAGCCCATGCAGCCCATTGCAAGGAAAGGATCTGCTACCCCAGGGCATTGCAAGCCACCGTGAGACAACAGATGGGGAGGAAAAGGGAGATGGAGAGCAATGACCAGCCACAGCGTCTACGGGACAGGTCGCAGGCTCTTCAGACAGCTCTCCTGCACTTAGGAGTCACTTTGCTTTCCACCAGGCTCCTTGTTGTGCATCCTCCTGTAATGGATCACCCAAAGTATTCCCCATTACCTCCTCCGCACCGTGCTTAGGAAGGGCTGTTGGCTTTGTTACAGGATGAAATACTCCAGCACAGGAATATCTGGGAGCCAGCACAGAGGCTTTGTGCTGCCCAGCGCGAAGGAGACTCGCAGAATGGATTGAAAGGACAATGAAACTGTTGGATAACGCAAGACAGCACTGCCGCATATCCAGGATGCCGTGGGCTATTTTTAATCATTATTGGTACTACAGCCATGGTACGCTGGGGTCCCTGATCAACTGAAACATTGCTTTTGGCCCACGGGGAAAAACAGAGCAGGAATCTTCATTCTGATTGCCTGGCAAAGGCATGCTCAATACGCCACTTCATAAATCAATCACCCGTCAAGCTACTCCTCTGCTTCTCAGCAAACGCTGATTGATCCACGAGGAAAGGAGACTAATGAATGGTCAGTTCTGCCCCGAAATGCATCCAGGGTTCATGGCACCTAAGAACGTACTAGTGATTTCCACTGATGATAGAAGAGACAAGCTGCAGTCCAGGATGCCCTGCAAAGAGATGAGAACTACATTCTTCCAGAAATCCTTCACAGGCTAAGAACGGGATAGGCGGCGTCACATGGAAGTCTGCTTCTGGGGATGAACAAAACAGCCAAAAGGGGACTTTTAACCTCCAAATAGCCCTCTTAGCACCCACCCCCCAGCCGTGCTCCTGCAGTCAACTCCACAGGTTGCTTTAGCAGCATTTTTGTCAGAAGGGGTGTTACGTAGTTTTGAAGATATAAAGCCATGGGGAAAAAAAAAAATCAAGCAAATGAAGCACAAACCTAATTTCTCTTCTTCTACCCTCAAAGCGACAGACCATCGGCTTTGAAACACAAGGCCCTAGAGAGGGGCGAAGGCCATACTCTGTTTGCAAGAAATGTAACAACCTTATCTAAAACAGTATATATAAAGAAAAATCATTGTTACAAGCAGTTGTGGAAAAGGGGAACAAAGACAGGAAACTGTTGTTAACTGTTAGCTGATCTGACATGAAGGAACACTTTGGAGACCAATTATACTCGCCCATCATTCTAATTGATTTGAACTATAAAAGCCTATATAACCAATTATTTGTATAAAGTATTAGTTACCAATCCTCAGTCCATTGCAGTGCTGCTGTGATTAAGATGCAAAGTCAACATATAATTGCACGAACTCCTATTTACACCTCTTTTTGCCTACAGTATATGCCACCCTGCACTTGCTTTGAAGCAGACATACAAGAACATAAAAGTCCGACAGAAACTAGCCAATCCTGCTGGGAATTCTCACAAGTGAAGGAAGAAAAGCACAACATGCACTCACGACCCGAGACAAGCAGAAAGGAAAATCCCTTTGCAAAGTTCTTAAATGCCTGGCAGTCCAAGGGAAAGCTAGAGCAGCCTCTTGTAATAACCATGGTGTCAGAGCCTGGCTTACACCTTTGGATAACACAGGAAACAAGATCTTTAAAAACTCACCAAACAAAACAAGTTTGTCTGCGTCTGCTAGCACTAAACACAAACGGAAATAATAACATCAGTTCATGCACTACAGTGAAGCTTTAGAGCCAAGAGAGGATGCTGCTTAGGGAAGCAGAAGGTTTCCTCACCTCTCAGCACTGGTAAGAAGCCACTACAAGCCTGCCTGGTGTTGAAGGATCAGAGAATTGTGCGGCGATGAAGAGCTACAGACCTGACCAGCAGTGGCACACAGCGGTGGCCACCAGAAGCTATGGGGCTGTTGCCGTGAATATAGCTCGATAGCAACCGAACACACTGCGACATCAGAGCCCCTGTGAACGCTCACACCAGACCAAGGTTAAAACCAGAAATGGTTTTGGCATTCCCACCCTGGTATCCTGCACAACACAGGCACAGCTCAGGTCAATATGCAGCGAGGCAGAGGGTTTGCTCAGGCAAGTCCTGAGCCTACTCCACTCCGGCTGGAGTCGGTACAAACCGCGAGGGCTCAGCAACCTGAGTGATCTCAGGAACGTGAAACACAACACAGCAAGGGCTGAACCTCAGCTAAACCCTGCTGCCTATCCACATCCATCAGTGGGTTTGCAGAGAAAAAAGACAAAGGAAAAGGCTTGATCTAAAGGCTAAGTCAATAGGATTTTCATTTTGTTTTCAAACAAGTTCCCAGAAGCTACTGATGGCAGTGCCAGCCTGGCAAGATGACAGGACCTTTGGTAGAAAGGGGGTTCTTAAAGGAAAGAGAAGAGAGGCATGCAGAGATGGTTGTCTTCTCCAAAGTCTGCACAAAACCACAGACTAATATCACAGTGAGGTAATGTTTTACTCTTGCGAGTAGCTGAGATGCCCAGAGGTGATGGCACATCCGTGCTGCCGTTACTTGTTCAGCCTCAAACATCAATAAACACGTAGGGCTGGGATTTAATGAGCTTCCTGCATGTGTACAGTGGCCACTAACACACCGCCAAGCCCTTGCAGAGGTGGCCTCATTTACCAAAGTAAGCTGATTCAGCTAAGCCCAGCATCAATTTCAGCTGAAGAAAGGGATTCAGCATCCCAACACATCGACATTTCCGGCTGGGAACCCCATGCTGATCTGTGCAGGAGCTGAGCAGTCGGTAACGCCCCTGACAATTCCCCTCGGCCCATTTGCAACGCGATGCAGCCCCTACTGCAGTTTCCCACCGTGGCCGAGATGCACAGGCTGTGCTTGCGCTCCTGCCAGCCGAGCACACCTGGTTCTGTAGTTACTGTCATCTTCACCAAACCCAAATGGCTCTAACACACCACATCAAACTCTCTGTCGTGCCACAGGTGACTGAAGAGCTCCACATCAGCTCCCTAATTAATCGTGTTTCATATGCCTTGATTTTTCCTGTGATCTCATGCCTCATTTCCCCCCATTTGTGATGAAACCTCGGTGTTTTCTCAAGCTGGCGGTTATCACTCACAGCTCCAGAGGCTGCCGCAGCACAGAGAAGCTGCCTGTGGTTGGACCGAGAAGGGCTGAGGCACCTCAGGGCAGTGGCTCAGGCCGTCCTGTGTAGGGCAGAAGACCCAGATCCTCTTCTGACATCCCCTGCCACCCTGAGCACTGCTGCCACACTAAATACAGTGATCCCCAGCCAGTTCTTCCAGATCTACTGTTGGGAGAGGGGTCTGCCGGAGTCAAGAAATTACTCAATACGAGTTATGCATCTTGCTCATCTTTATTGGCTTCTAATACTTCTTATACAGCCTCAATACACAAGCATGTTCCCAAAGCAAACATATAATTGGTGATTAGCCCCTAAGCACGCGCTGCTCTCACACCACTAATTATCATGATTAGAACAAGCATTCTATCCATGCAGCTACTTGCGTTAGCTATGTTTTAGCCTTGCGGTTTGCTACTCCCTTTATTCCCATCCCGCTCCCTATCTCCCTTGGCCTTGCGCCTGTCTTCCCTGACAGCTGCAGCTTGTTACAGCCACGGCCTGTTAGTACAACAAAGTTACTTGGTCTCAGGATTCAGGGATAGATCAAGGCCACTTTCTTGTTAACTTCAGCACAACAACTTCAGCACAATTCTAATTCCAGGCCTGGATTGTGCAGATCTTTAGGGATTCTATGGCCACGCTTCTGCAGCCATTCTGCCCTAAGGAGATCTTGTCTATCGTGCAAGTGTTGGTGCTGGCTTAGAGGAAGGGGAAGATCTGAGGCCAGCTCGTCACGCTTACTGACCAACCCAAACCACACATCCCAGTAGCTCTCCAGTGCTCAGTACCAAACCCCCCTGCAGCAGCCCCCCGCGTGCGGGCAGCCTAAGCAGCAGCTGCCGGCCAGCCTTCGGGACTGGGGGGCTGGCGGGACCCTGCCAGGGAGGAGACGGCTCCGGCAGGGCTTGCTTCTCCACGCTGCAGGCTGGAATCACCACCCCTGACGTGTTCGACAAACACACAGATGTGGTGCTTCGGGACACGGTTTAGCGGTGGGCTTGGCAATCCGGGGTTAAGTTGGACTTGGTCATCTTCAAGGTCTTTTCCAGCCTCAATCATTCTATGATTCTACGAGGCTGATGGCATTTGCCCCACGCCTGGCAAGCAGCAATGGGGAGGAAACGGTGCTGGGGACCCCCTGCTGTCAGGGCCAGGCAGCAAAGCTCAGGGGCAGGGGAACAAGGCAGCCAGAGCCCTCCCTGACCCAGGGCAAGGCAAGCTCTGCTCCACATCATCTCCAGCTCCCAGCGTGCTGCACTGAAGAAGCCTATTTAGCTGCTCTCTCCTGCCATACAGGAATAACCTGAATCTGGCACAGAGCAAGTCTTGCCGCCCAGGGCTCAGGAGGGGAGACATGACTTCACCCACTTCCTATGGGGACAGGAACTGAGCCAGCGCAGGAAAACTCACTCTGATTAACAACCACGGAGCCAGAATCAGACCCTGCTCGCACTTTCTACCTGCCCTTGAAGCAAGTAATTAAGGAGCCGAGGCTGAACTCCCCCAACTGTGCCCTGGGCGTGCAGAACAACAAAGGATGCTCTGAGCCTGGGTCTGCCATCCACAGCAAACAAGCCAAGATTTGCTTTAGCACAGCTCCTGCTCAGCAGCTGTCAGCCCTCCTGCAAGCTGTGTGGGAAGTTGAGGGAAAACAGGGTATTCATCTGCCAAACACCTAGATGGTTCCTCAGCAGGCTTTTAGCACAAGGCTGGAGGCTTCCAGCAGGACTAAAACCACCGAGAACTACTCCTGAGCCACACACGTTACCTCTCTTCTGGGGAAACCGCTTTTTGGGGCTCTGAACCAAGGGGAGACAGAAGAGTAATGGAATAGACAGTCCTGCTTGAGGGCTGCCTCCTCTTGGGTATGCTGTCTTCTAAAATACTCCTATGGGTATGGGTTCTGATCTCCCTCCTCAAAGAGGGTGAGATCCTGCCCCCAGGCTTTTGCTTCTGCATTAGACTCACGGAGCTACTGAAAGAGAGCCATCTGCATCATTACTTTTATTACTGACAGCAATAAAAGCATCTCAATACATAGTGTCTGTCAGCCATGCACAAGCTCAGTGGTGCTTTGCTAATTACTGAAGTTTTCTGTGCTGACAAAGAGATGCCAAGGGATGCAGCAACCAATGGGGAAAAACTGCACAGAGGAATTTCAGTGCCGCACCACAGATCCCCTGGGCTAGAAGCGTGTTGTAGCACCTTGACACAAGGGCCAGTGGGCACTGCAGGCACCCACATACAGGCACAGGATCTGGTCCTACACCTTGAAGACCACCCATCATACTATACTAGGTACTCTTTGGAGACAGGAGTCTAATGTGAGTCAGCATTTAGGGAGCTCTGAGTAGAGAAGAAATTCTCCTTTCACAACTCCAAGCATCTCTCTGGCACCTCCTGTCTCTGGCAGCCTTCTGCACCTGCATGGAGCACCTGCCGTAGACGTTATTGTTTCTGGATGGCACTGGACTGGTGGATTTGCTTTGCACCTCTGGCACACCTCTGGGAACCCGTCATGCATCTCCTCAGCCACGTGTCCCTGAGCAAAGCTCACCTTCCCACACCAAGCTGGTGCTACGCTGCCAGGTTGCAATAAATGTTGTTACTGCAGCAAACTGGGTTTGGTGTACAATCAGCAGCACTCAGGGCAAGCAGCTTGGGCATCATCTCACTTGAGCAGGACTTGACAGCTGAAAGAATATCAAAACTTTATGAATACTGACTTGGTTGAGACCAGGACTTACCTCCATAAACTTATTTTCCCACATCCACACAGTCCACACAGGGTGGGCTGAACGTCATCTGGGAAAGGCCAAGTGACCAACAGGACTTTCAGTGGAATTGAAACCTTTTCCAAACCTGTACGAGTGCTTTGCATGCAGGTTTCAGAAACCCTTTCAAGTACCATAATCTGATGTTAAGGTGCTGGGCAGGGATATGCTGGAGCCCAGAACATCCCAAGTCACCCTCATTTCAGTACGAGCTGGGATTTTTCACACCCAGACACATGTACACAGGTGAAAAGGAGGAGTTTAGGCATGTAAAGCACTGAAGGACAAGTTTTCATTGTAAATCATTACGCTCGTAGCAGCAAACATTTTCTCCACGCTCATCCATAAATTTGTAGCAACAGAACCGCCACCACACACACAGTCCATCCAGGGGACAGTACCTGTGCTCCTAAGCAGCCCAAAGGACACACAATTTAAAGCAACCAAATCATACGCTAAGGGAAAAATTGTGACTTGTTCACATGGAAGAGCTCCATGCTTGCTTAAGCAATGCTAGGGACAGATCTGACCCAGCTTCAGCAGAAATTTAAGCAATGTTCACCTGATTCTGCGTAAGTCACCCTAAGAAGGGTGTGATCCATTGAGAACTACTGCTGCCTGCGAGCAAGTCAGTACTGATACACAGCCAAGCGAGGGAAATGCCTCCCAACACCTTAAACTGCTGTTTTGCTCTTAGCACTTCTGTTTCTTAATAAACACTCTGTTGGTGGCTCCGAAAGAGCAACCCAGCTGCTTTCTGTACGCGCATCACAGGGAGCCTGCCATGGTGCCGGACACATTAGCCAGGGCTCGCCGGGCGAGGTCAGGGAACGCTGTCTGGTGCTCTGCACTACTCCTGCAATAAGCTCTGCACCACACCTCGAAAGACTGATTGATTAAACGTTTCTGCTTCACTTTAGCAATTAATCTCAGCAGCCTTTCACTTACCTGTGTGCTTCAAAGCTAGAGAGATAATCCCTTCATTATCCCCTTGCTCTCCTTCGCAATTCGTAGTTTATTTCAAAATAACTGCCACATTGTACTGGCAGGCAGGAATGAAATCCTGGGTTCATCTCCCAGGGAGCTGCAGATGTTCCTGGGAAATCACCCATCTCAGAGCCAGCAGAGAGTTTATCTCCGTGGCCTACCCACACAAATCACTTTTGCAAAGATTGACTACGGAGGAACCAGCTGTTTCAGTAAGAACAAGACTCTCAGGTTTTTCAAAGCAAGCCACAAAGATCCTGGCCCTAATTATTTACTCACTCTGTTCCGTCACAAAGTATAAACCCTACGGCCCTAGTCTCCACTGTCACTGCTCATCTGCCCCAGAGAAATTCTAGCCCTCTCAATTTCATCCTATAGATTCTGTATAGGCATACAAATAAGGCACTTTTTTGTGCTTCCCTAGCTGATATTTCATTTATTCTTCCTAGAAACTGTTACCCAAAACAATAAGCTCCTCTGAGTGAGCATAAACCATTCTCCATGAATATGTCAATAACTGAAAAACTTTAGACAAAGCTGAAATAAGTCATAAGGCTACATAAGCGTTTGGAAGATACAGGAGCATTTGTAACTTCCACAAACCCAAGACAACTAAAATGCTCTTTGCCGGGCTAAAGCAGCACACAGTATCACCTCGGTTAGGACACCACGCTTCCAAGGACCAACGCTGAGGAACAGGGACAAACCAAACCTCCCTCTCAGGCGAGAGGAAACACACGCCAAGTGCCTTCATGCAACTGAGGAAGCGTCTCGTTCGGCACCACAACGTACCCCTGCTGAGCCAAGGCCGACAGAAGCATTTTAACATGACGCCTTTTCCTAAAGATATTCCCCACTTACTCTTGAGTGAAGCTTAAAGCTGATGGTGTTTCTGTGGCCTGATCTTGGCTTCTCCTAGCCTAATATAAATTTTACACCTATCTCAGGAGGCAGCGAGCTCTTCCTCCCAAATCCCAAGAGCCCTCAAGTCCTGGCTGCATTAGTCCTGATGTCATGAGCTGTGGGACGCAGGTGGGAGAGGGCAAAAAGAAAGAACAAGGGTCTGCGGCAAAACAACGTAGAAGCAGTGCAGGGGACAGATGTGTAAGAGACAGTGGCATTGCAGCGAGTCTGACAGAGGCACGCATTCCCACGTTGCGCTTCAAACATAGCACCGCCAAGGAATGAAGCTTCACACGTGCATATGCACACCGTAACGGAGAATCAAGGTTCCTCCCGCCTCCGACTCAGCAACTCCCAGCAAAACCGGATTCCAAAAAACCTCATTCCTGCTTGAGGGGATGCACTTTAAAAGCCCCCCTAAGCACCAACTATTTGTCACTTTTCTTTGAGGCAAAGCCGGGACAGGGGAGATACACCTGGAGAGGGAGTTAAGGTGACCAGGACAACAGGGAATGATGGTAGATGACAGTCATGGGGGGTGCTGGGTGGAGAGCACCGAGCCGACACCAGCATCCCCCAGGGAGAGGCCGGCACACAGCCACACAGAACAAGGGCACACTCAGCCTTTGCCCCTTACCTGCTCACTTGAAGCACCAAAACATGCAGAGGTTCTGAAATACAAGGTTTTAGAAGTAGTCTGCAAAGCAAGCTTCACATTTTTCTGCTTTGAAAGGTCTCTGTTTTGAAGGACACAGAGACTGGGCACCATGCAGTGCCCAGACCTTACCTGTGTCGTAGTGTACTGTCAGGGACCCGGAATAATCACCAGTCTTCTGTGGGTGGAAGTCCACTGTTACTTGCACAGCATCGCCAATCCCAAGAGTCCCAGCAGAGCGATCAACAGAGAAAGGGCTGCAACACGGAGAGGCACATCAGGATTACTGTGGGACATTTGGGGACTACGCTCCTTCTGCCGTCTAGCTCACTCCAGCTCACCTGTATTAGCAAGGGGCCAAGAAACCACAGTCAGCAGCAGAAAAAGAGAACATACAGGGCCAGGAACTGAGCCACCGACCCAACTCCTGAAGAGCTCCAGCCTAAGCTATAAAGATCCTAAGCTATAAAATGACCTCATCTCCCCCATACCCTGCATCCAGTTCTCTGCAGCAAGGCTCAAGAGTCTGACTGCTAGTGGTACGATCGGAGGAGGGTTTTTGAAGGGCACAGAGATGGCAAGAGTTATTTGCATGCACAACTTGACACTGAGTTCCTCAGGAATCCGTCTTTTCCTGCCACCTATACACCTCAAGAGATACAAATGTCAAGACAATGCCTGTCCCAGTGAGATTGCAGCCTGGAAATCAGACAGGGAGAAGAGAATTTCTTCTTGAAGACCAGAGAATAACTGGAGTTTAAGTTGCAGAATTCAACTCTTTTTTTCTTTTTCTTTTTTTTTTTTTTTTTTTTAACCTTGAAAGCGTCCTGGTTTTGCCTAAGAAAGGGCACATTTTATCAGTGTTTCAGTGAAAGCTGCTCTAAGCCATGAAAAATCTGTAGGAGTGCAAAGGCACATTAGAGTGATACAGAAACAAGAAAACAAGACACAAAAGGAGTACCCATTTACAGCCTGAACAATTAAATCTCTAGCTAAATGAAGCACCATTACCAGGAGCATTTCAAGGCACCTTTAACAGGAGGTTTTCGGTGTATTCACAAGCAATGCAGTCTGGGGCTCTGGGTTGTGATCCAGGCTTGGTAACAGTTTGCTTGGCCCGCTGGAGAAATTCTGTGCAATGCGTTGGAAATAATGATGAAAAGGTTTTGGTGTACTTTGGATTTAACAAGAGAAATCATGATTTGTGGCCAGGTAAACAGCTCTTGGCTGACAGACACATAATTCAGTTCTTTAACGCTCAGGGAAAAGTCAGATGCAACATGCTCCTGCACAACAGCAGCTGGGCTTTGTGGCTCTTGTACAGCCTCACTTAGAAAGCAAAAGTTATTTGGTTTAGCGCTTTGCTCGTGGTCAATTAACCTTAAAAATATGTTCTGCAGAGTTTCCCAGTGATTGGGGAATGCAGCCCACAAAAATAATGTGAAAAACTGGAGCCATGTGCACGCTGAGCTTCGTTCATGTAAGCAGTGACAGCTGATGAAATTGCTGGAGTTCCTGCTCATTAAGGAGATATTGCTGCAATTAGGGGCCTGACCTGCTCCCATTACAACTAGCAAGAACATCACCAGTGACTAATGGGGAAGCACTGGGCCTGCAATGTTCACGTGCTGGACCTGAGACTTTTGAGAGGGAGGAGGAAAGCCAAGGTGCCACCAGCCTCAGAACCGGACTGCTCTGCATGGCCCTGCACCTGCACTGGGGGTTGTGCCTGGTTATACTGGGCAGGGCTCTGCTGGTGCTTGGCTGGGATCACTGCCTGCTGGGGGAAAGGCACAGAAAAATTCCCCCCCACCTCTTTTATTTTGTTGTTTTTACCAGAAACATTGCCGGAACAGAAAAGTTGCTGGTTAAGGGCCACACTTCAGCACTACCTCCCATCCCATCCCCTTCCTACTCCATCCCCTTGTCTGCATACCCCTGCCCTCAGATAGCTGGGATGGGAATGACACTCCCGAGGATGACTTCAGGGGATGCCCGAGAAAGTAGATACCTTCACATCTTCAAATTACCAGAGAAGAGGATCCCACCGAGGTCAGGACTCATTCTCAGGACTGAGAAACAGAGCGCAAGTCAGACACCGCACCTCCTGCCTCCCACCCCACGCTGTACCCACAGGACAACTTGGTTCCTGCTGTAGCAGGAGCTTGTTATCCCTCACGTAGACCTGGTTCTCAAAGACCCAGAGGGATGCAAGCTCCATGCTTAACCTCAACTCTGAACTTCAGTGCACGTCACTAAGCTGTTCCCTGCAGCCTACAGATAAGAGATGCTAAGGAAACGTCCCTGACACACTAATAGCCACATGAAAGCCACTGCCAAGAGATGAAGCTGGCAGGCTAAACTCTGGCCTTTTAGCCATTAATTGTGAGCTGCTCTTTAGGATAATTCTTGTCCTGTTAGATCTACCCTGTTAGTGAATCACTACTGCTCCTGAAAAGACAGGAAAGATAAGGTTTGGAGGTTTATTAATAACTCTTCTTCTGACATCCTTTTTAACTATGCCCATTTGTATGTTTGCTTTGTTGTACAACATCTAAACTGTCACAGGTCCAGATCTCCCAGCGGTGCCTTGCAATCCCCGGCTTGTATAAACTCATCTAGCTGCACCAATCTGAGGGAGACCTTCCCAGCACAACCTGCTGAGATCTTGCCCGTAATTGCCCTTCAGAAAGGGAACAACACCAGGTTAGTAAGCAATTTCGTTGTGATCTATCTTGGTGTTTACATCTTGCTTGCTTTCACCAGGCATCAGCTCCCCATCTTGACAAAGCTGGGCAAAAGTTAAATCCCATGAGGATACCACAGGCAAAATACTCCTGACAAGTCAGAAACACAACTGACAAGTGAACAAAGCTGACAATTCTGTGGCTCAGGATTTCCCGACTACCGCGCTGCCTTTTCTCCTGCAACCATACGTTTAGTCAGTGCAGTGTGCAAGGAGGCTGCAACATACTTCGTCCCATGGTATGTTTCTCTTCTACAACCACAACCCCTTTAGTCCACTGGTGCCTTAATTTGCATTATAAAACATCTGAGTTTGTGAGAATTGATTTCATTAAAAGCTGCCTCCAACCCCAAGACTGACAGTAAAATTACTGGTTTGAATTGCCTCATCTGTCAACTAAGACCTATTGCAGGAAAAAAACCCAAAGATCATTTAATCTTGGCATACAGAATTTTTTGGTAATGGTATAAAAGCCAAAGTCAAGCACTGTAACCATTCCAGTAAACACAGTCTGTTAGGTCAAAGCATCCAAGACTCCATCTCCATACTGAAAAAATCCTGCACAGAGCCAGCATCTGACAAGCTCTCTCTTTCCCTCTTTCCCTGCACATAGGCTCTGTTGTCACATCCCTGTACATCCCATGGTAACTCTCCAATCCCACGCCTCCATGTAGTATAATGGGCACTGCAGGGAGGGATGCAAGGCGGCTCCTAGCACTGTGCCATGTAGGATCATTTCCTGAGCTTCCAGAGCTTGATGGGACATTCCTAAATGGACCTTCTCAGACAGATCCTCTCTAACCCCGTAGCACAGCATAGCACAATGTAACATCAGGAAAAGGCAGTGCTGCACTGAGATCTGCTTCCAGGCAAGCTTGGGGGAGTACAGTCGAGATACCGGACTGCTGGGCTGCTATTCAGGGGACACAGCAGAACTGCATGCAGCCGAGGGATGGGAAATGCAAACACCTGTATTTGGGGTGGAAGAATCCCTGGCAGTACAGGCTGGTGGGCACGAAAACCTTTCTACGGAAAGGGAGCTTAGGGGCTGCAGCACAGGACGTACAGGGAGATGCTGGGATAAAGGGCTTTGCACAGCCTTGAGAAGGAAAGACGAAGGTTGGTATCACTTGGTCTTACTTTTCGTGTTGTGTGCACACCTGATCAAACTTTGACACTTGCTTTGAGCAGTGTGTTTGCTCAGATGATCTCCAGAGGTCTCTTCCAAAGTTATTCTATGATTTTATCTTCTCCATCAGCCCAATTCCATTTCACATGTTCCCCAAATTTCCAATATTTCCTATAGACCTGTGCATATATATAGGCAGATGGTAGACAGACAGGCATTAGAGGAACTCAACCTTTAAGAAAGTTCCCAATGAGGAATTCATTATGACATTTTGCTGAACACTTAAAGCCAAAAAAAAAAAAAAAAAAAAAAACCCAAACCAAAAAAACCCGAGCAAAAAGACAGGAACCTCAGAGTATTTAAAAAGAAATCTGAAGGAAAGTGGGGGTGACCTAATTAGAATAAAAAAGCAAAACGCTGCTTATATTCAAAGATCATCAGTTTGAAATTTCAAACTGGCTTTCAAAAGTTCATAACAAAATGGAAGAGATGACCGATGCCTTTGGCTGACATGGGAAATCTTACCAGCTTTTGATCTCTGCGCACATGCAATCCAGTTATTCAGAATTGTACTTTCTTGTGTAGTTTGAAATAAAGCTTTCGTAACGCTTCCCATCCCTTTGTTGCAAATCAGGACTGAAACATTCAATTGCTGAAGTTCAGCATAAAAATCGTATCAAGCAGGATTCAACATACGCTGGATCACTCAATAGAAGAGTTGGCAAGGACGTTGCCAAGAGATGCTACACACGACTGGGTACTTGTTTTGGTGGTGACGACTAGATCTGGAAATCCCAGAGGGAAGCTGCACAGGGATTTACAAGGTCCTGCCTACGTATTTCCACAGTGACAAGCAGCAGCCTGCTTGAATAGCATCCTGGAAGCCTGTTTCAACAGCCTTGCCAGGCTTTGGTAGGAGCCTCTTGGACCCTCACGCTTCCCAGGAGAAAGAGCAAAGAGCCTTCTCTTGACCCCTGTTTTCCTGGGGAAGAAACTGAAGCAACTCAGGTGCACTAAGGCAGATGGCACGTCTTTGCTGCGTTCTGGACCTCAGCTCCTGCACCAAGACCTCTGGGACCAAGCAACTCAGAGCTAACTACCAGCCAGCTGAACTGGTTTCCTTGCAGGTGCAGTGTCAAAAAGGCACTACCCTCTCCAGTTCAGCAAACTGGAAAAACAGTGACTGTCTTCTCAGACCAACAGGAACAGTACAGGCTGTCCACGACACAGCACACATCGGGTGCTTGACCAGGAGACTGCCGAAATACCACGTGCTTGTGGCCTCCCAAGGAACGTGTATATTTGGCCAACAGGGCCACATACCCATTTCAGAAGGCACTGAAGATCAAGGAGCTTGCCGGTAGCTACTGCAAAGTGCTAGAGCACTTTCCAGGAGATCTGAGAGAGACAAAGCTCTACAAGAGGCTCCCACCCCACATACCAGGTATTTGCTGCACCTTTTGCCTGTGCGCCCATTGGCATTCTGCTTTGGGGCTAAAGTGCAGTTTTGAAGCCGCTGCCAGCTCATCTCCACTTAAGAGCTCATTCTAATGAAGAATATTGGATCCCAGGGACCAGATCAAACCTACTGGAAAACCAGGTTCTGGACCCCACAGGGTTTTTGTCAGGGTCTCAATACCAATTGCTTTGATCTATCATCTCTGATTGCACTCGCTACTCTAGACAAACTGCTGATAAAGCTGCTGATAAATTCTTAAATGTCTCTTCCACCAGCTCAGAGCTTGCCCATTTCTTAACACTGCCCTTGGTCTGCAGGAACTGAGCTCCTGGAGCTGTCGTCTGCCCCGCAGGATCTTCCACAGCCCAAGGGCAGTCCAGCTGCCTTCTTACAATTGCTCTTTCAATCTAACAGAATCAGCCTTGCACGACTGTGCTCTGAAGACACCGTTGCACTATAAAACTCCACTCTGCAGCTTGCAGAGTTTTAGCAGAGGTTGCGCCATGCTTCAAACACTATAATCAACAGCAAAACCCACGTGCCCTGCCCATCTCCAGCCACGGCAGCAGCACGGCAGCTCACATGCTCTGGTTCCTTTTTGTCGCTGTTTCCCAACTATATTATCAGACCACAGTGTTTTGCACAAAAAGAGATGAGCTCCCTACCTCTGCGTGCTGATGCAGTAGCGGGCCACCCGGTTACCAATGTTGCAAACCAGCAGCGTTTTCTGGGTGCTGTACTTGACGGGACAGGCTGAGAAGTTCACCTGGTCGGGGAAGTCCAGGATAGCTCGGGCACCTATAGCTCAGATAGGCACAACAAACTTCTCCCTTTCTGTGATGCAGATGAGCTCGTGGAAATAATCCTGCAGGGAAAGAAACAATCTCAGCACAATGCATTTAGCACCATTCCCATGGCAGAAGAAAAACTGCTGTTTTCTAGGACTGTAGCAGTATCATTCAGTAACGCAACAGTACCTTTTACCTTCATGACCTTTCATTCCAGTAGCATGACTTGCACAGGGTCGTTAACTTGCAAAGAAACAAGCTCACTGATTCACCCGCTTTCGCAGCAAGCTGACAGCACCACAATTACCTGATGCTTTGATTCCGAGGCACCAAAACAGAGTCGCTTCACGCAAGGGATCACAGCACTAATGGAACCTGCTTCAATTGCCACCGCAGACTATTGGAAGCACCACTGAGAACCCAGCTGTGCCACAGCACTAACTCCAATGCCAGCAACGCGGCGACCTCGTTGAAGCTTGGCAGGGGATGCTCAGGTACGTTTTCAAA